>NW_004949099.1:801694-803538 GCF_000317375.1 Microtus ochrogaster
ATATAAAAGAAAAGGAAAATAACCATGTATGGCTAGGCTGGGCAGTGGCTCAGTGGTGCCTAAAGACCTATCCTGCACGAGCCAAACCAGACCAAAGAGCCTTGACCCCAGCTGCTCCCATATCGTACACTACACTGCATCTTGTAGCACCTAAGAATGTTTACTTAGCCTGGCGGTGGTGGCGCATACCAGGCAGATCTCTGTGAGTTCAAGGCCAGCCTGGTCTACAGAGCTAGTTCCATTGTTATTTGTCAGATGCATATTCATAATGAAATACATATTATAAAATACTCTGAATAAAAGAAAGAGGACTTGAGCTAGGTACCCGAAATTCTAGTGCTTTGGAGGCCGGAGCAGGAGGGTCATGACTGTCTCAATCGACAATGCCAACCAATAGAGATAAGAGGATTTGGTAAATTCAAAGACAAGAAGCTGAGATGTTAATAGCGTTAAATTCCAAAATGGGGTTTACAAAGCCACCGCAAGAACAAAAGTGCAGAGAGGAAAATGTTTCAAGATACAGTTACAGGAAAAGTCAGAAAAGGACTCTAGCAGCACAGGAAACAACTCCAAGACACTGGCAGAAGGGGATACACATAAGAAAGCTCTGTGGTGGAGGAACCTATCAGCAGGCTGAAGAGTCAGCCAACAGAGGGGAGAAACAAGAACCCTTGCCAACTACACATGAAGCAGAGACTTCACATTGAAAGTATATACAGGACTGCAACAATTCAACACCAAAAAAGAAAGAAAAAAACATGTAAATCGTAATAAATAAATAAATTAATTAAAAAACATGTAAATCAATAAATGAGTTAATGAGCTGAATGAGACAATTCCCAAGAAAATACACAAATGACCAATAAACATTTATGTTTAATTATCAGGGAAATGTAAATTAAACCTACATCTTACACTGGTCAAAATAGCTATTATTAAATATTAAAAACCACAAATCACAATCGCGGATAATTTAGACAACAATGAGGACACTAAGAGAGACTTCCATACATCTAATCTACATGGGAAGTAGAAAAAGACAAGATCTTCTGAGTAAATTGGGAGCATGGGGACCTTGGGGGAGGGTTGAAGGGGAGGGGAGAGGAAGGGAGGGGAGCAGAGAAAAATGTAGAACTCAATAAAAAAAAAAACCCTCAAAAACTAAAAACAACAACAACAACAACAACAAAACACCACCAAATGGCAAGGACTGGAGAGGTGGCTCAGCAGAGGACCCCAGTCTGGTCCTCAGCACCCACATGCAGATCCCAACAGTCTATGCTCCAGTCCCAGGGGATCTGGCATGCACTTTTAGCATCTTCAGGCACCAGGCATGCATGCAGTGCAAGCCACACCCACAGTCAAAACACTCATAAACATTCAAAGAGAAAAACCCAAAATCAATTGAAAATAAATAAAACAAACAACAATCTATCGATACTTTGTGCTCTAACAAAGCCTGGCTAACGATCAGGGGGTGGAGCTAGCCACTAGTTAACCATAGAGGTCTGGAGGTCTGTATAGACAGACAGACAGGAAGTTATATGGCTGGGCAGAGAGGAAGGAAACAGGAGCTTGCCCCTTTTTTGCCTGAGGAGTTAGTAAGGTAAGAGTTGGCTGTGGCTTGCTCCTTTGTCTATCTGATCTTTCAACATTTCCTCCGATATCTGGTTCCAGGTTTTTATTATTATTAAAACCAACTAGAGCCGGGCGGTGGTGGCACACGCCTTTAATCCCAGCACTCGGGAGGCAGAGACAGGCGGATCTCTGTGAGTTCGAGACCAGCCTGGTCTACAGAGCTAGTTCCAGGACAGGCTCCAAAGCCACAGAGAAACCCTGTCTCG
>NW_004949099.1:803638-810727 GCF_000317375.1 Microtus ochrogaster
TCACGCAACAACAATCAATACTGACAAGAATACAGGCAAAAGGAACCCTTCATCGCTGCTAGGGAAAGTGTAAACTAGTACTCTCCAAGTCTGTATGGAGGGTTCCCAAACCACTAAAAACAATAGCACTACCGAGCAATGAATTCCACATTCTTCCCATCACAGAGATACTAACACATCTATGTCAGCAGCTACACTATTCACAGTAGCCAGGAAACAGAACCAGCTCAGATGGTCATCAACAGATGAATGGACTAAAGACACATAAACTGGGCATGGTGGTGCCTGTCTATAAATCTGACCACTTTGGATGTAGACGCAAGAGAATCAGAAGTTCAAGGTCTTTCTCAACTATATAACAAGTTTGAGAGCAGCCTGGTTAAGTGGTATCTTTTCTCAAAAAAAAAAAAAAAAGGTGACTGTGAACTAAAATCTTTGCTTCTTAATCTGGGAGCTCAGGTTACTAAGGCAGGATTTCAAGTTTAAGGCCATGCTACATTGTGAAACACTGCTGAAAAAGAGCAAAAATCCCTTGCTCTATAACATCTACAGGTTCTAATCATTTAACATGGTTAAGGACAAAGGACCCCTCTGCGTCTGCCCCAGAGCCCAGCACCAGGCGGTCACCAGCAGTTGTGAAGTTCCCACCATGCACCTTGTGTCCTCATACTTGAACAGCTTCAGAGCTGCTTCTTGTCTGTCTCACCGCTCTCTGCCCTGAAAACTGATATCCTCTGGGCTGGAGAGAATGTAGCTTAGCATGCTTCTGTATGTGCTTAAACCCCTCAGAAACTGTCTACAGCAAGGGACGCTGTGGAAGAAGTTATGAGTGACAGCTAAAGAATGTGGAAGCCCAGGAGAGATGTGAGGACAGACAGCCGAGAAACGTAATGGTTCCATCTTTTGCTTACTTTTGTGGAGTCAAAAGAGGCAAATCCCATTAATTTCATCATTTCTATTTCTTCCTCTGTTTTACCCTCCAAATCTTCCTCTGCAAAAGAAAGTTTTTGAGGTCTTATCATTACATATGTGGACGCACAGAGACGTACATCCCTGTAAGTGAAGAGTAGCAACAGATTTGAAGCATTTCAGCCCATTAGCACAGAACATATAAAAAGGGAATCTATCAAGAACAAGAAAAATTGCTAGCTGAGCAGTGGAGGCACATGCCTTTAATCCTAGCACTTGGGAGGCAGAGGCAGGAGGATCTCTGTTTCAGGCCAGCCTGGTCTACAAGAGTGAGTTCCAGGACAGTCTCCAAAGCTACAGAGAAACCCTGTCTCAAAAATCAAAAACAGAAAGAAAGGAAGGAAGGAAGGAAGGAAGGAAGAAAGAAAGAAAGAAAGAAAGAAAGAAAGAAAGAAAGAAAGATTCCTATTAACTCTGACACGCCAGAATGTCCACCATGTGCTCTCCAGAGTCTTTGACATCAGATATGACCACATCAAGTTTTGAAGATTTTCCCCAAATACAATTATTTTTATGTTTTAAAAAATATCTTTCTTAACACAAAACCAACACACACTAGAAATTCAGTAATGAATAATTAAAATAAAACTTCAAGATAAAACACAATGAGCCCTATAAAAGATTAATATTTACATGTACAAAATTACCCTTCTGTTTTTTGAGACAGGGTTTTTCTGTGTAGCCCTGGCTGTCCTGGAGTTCACTCTGTAGACCAGGTTGGCCCCAAACTCACAGAGATCTGTCTGCCTCTGCCTGCCCAGTGCTTGGATTAAAGACGTGCACCACCACCACCCAGTCCCCAAATTTACTTTTTTTTTTTTTTTTTGGTTTTTCGAGACAGGGTTTCTCTGTGGCTTTGGAGCCTGTCCTGGAACTAGCTCTGTAGACCAGGCTGGTCTCGAACTCACAGAGATCCGCCTGTCTCTGCCTCCCAAGTGCTGGGATTAAAGGCGTGCGCCACCACCGCCCGGCCCCAAATTTACTTTTAATGACTGAAACTATCTAAACAAGTCTGCTTATCCAGTAGCATTACCAGTAATCTGACGTTCTTTGCTCTTTATTTCTTTAGTTTCTTTCTTCTCTTCATCTCTTCTTTCTTTCAGTCGAGAAGGGGAAGGAGATGTGGACCTATGACGCCTTGGAGACCTAATATTTATCAAGTCAAAGTGTCAAACACACAGCAGGAAATTTTGTTGGTTTGCACAGTTAGTTACCATGAGCCCAACAGGTGAAGGCTGGACGAAGCCAGACCAGAGAAACCAGAGTCCGTTCTGAGGGCAGACGGGAAGGTTCTGCCTGGGCTCCCGTGGCTGAAAGAGGAGCTTTATCAGTACAACCAAGGTCAGAAATGCGCCACCAGGCAGAAAATCTACCTTCAAAATCCCTAACGGGGCCAGAGAGATGGATCAATGGTTAAGGACGAGTACTGCTTTTGGAGAGGCTTCAGGTTGGGTCCCAGTCACCTGTAACTGCAGTTCCTGGGATCTGACACCTTCTAGCCTCCATGGTCACTTACAGGCATGCATGTGGTACACATAAAACACATGCAGGTATGTATATATGAGTGTGTGCTCTCTCCCCTACACACACAAATTAAAAATATTTTAAAAAAAGTTTGTGATGGGATTGGTGAGATGGTTCTGGAGGTAAAAGTGTTTGACAACCTGAGTGGATTCCAAGGACCCATGCAGTGGAAGGAGGAGAAAGACTCCCAAATTGTCCTCTGATGTCCACATGCCCCCCCTCCCCCCCGGCTTCAAATATAATAAAAAAAAAAGTGAAAAAAGGCTTAGGTTTCTAACAATCACACATGTCCTCCTAAACAGCTACTGACGTTTTTGAAGAGTCCACATCTACCACCCTGCTAAGGCCACCTGTTCTTGATTACATACTCAAATTTCTTACGCTACCAAGCACCATGCTAAACGGTTTTCATTCTAAAGACAACTCTCTCGGGCTGGAGAGATGCTCAGTGGTTTAGATCCCCAGCTGCTCTTCAAGAGGAGATAGCTTCCCGCACCTACCCCACAGCTCACAACTGTCTGGACTTGTTCCAGAGGATCTGATGTACCAGGCACAGACATACACAAAGGCAAAACACCCATACATAGGAAATAAAAGTAAGATAAACATCTTTTAAAGACTATACTCTTATGAATGATAATTAAACCATTTGCTTAGAGTATAGAATAAAGTGTGATTTAACTCTGCCATTCCCTAAAACCGGAAGTCCCTTTCTAAGTGATAAAAGCAAAGTTACTGGCATCTCCCAGGCTCTTTCTGCTCTGCAGCTTTGTAGGCAAGCTTCTGGTTTTTCTCTACACTCACCTGGAGCGTCTTCGGTGTGGGGATCTTGAGCGGCTCCTTCTGCGATCCCTCTCCCGGGACCTGGACCTTTCTCGGCGCCTTCTTTCTCGATCCCGGGATGTGGACCGGGATCGCCTACGCTCTAATACAAACACAAAAATTGCAGAGGCGAACATTACCTCAAACACCTCTAGTAGTCACGATGAAAAACTAAAAAAGAGCTGGGGGGGGGGGTGGTAGCGCACGCCTTTAATCCCCAGCACTCGGGAGGGAGAGGCAGGTGGATCTCTGTGAGTTCGAGACCAGCCTGGTCTACAAGAGCTAGTTCCAGGACAGACTACAAAGCTACAGAGAAACCCTGTCTCAAAAAAAAAAAAAAAAAATTAAAAAAGAAAAAGTCAGCCGGGCATGGTGGACCAGTACTCAGGAGGAAGAGGCAGGCTGATCTCTGAGCGCTCAAGGTGAGTTCCAGAAGAGCCTCAGCTACATAACAGAGAAACCCTGTCTGTCATGGAAAAAAAAAAAGTAATTCCTAGGCATAGTAACACACACTTGTAACACCAGGACTGGGGAAGTAGAGGCAGAAAGGGCATCGTTCAAGGTTAACGTCTGCTACCTAAGGTAGTGTGGAAGAAAAGGGTGAGGGTGTTGCTCAGGAATAGAACCATCTGCCTAGCAAGTGAGAGGCACTGGGTTCTGTTCTCTTCGTCACACACACAGTAAAAACAGCCCACAAATCACATTAACATTTTTTGACCCAATATATCAAAACTACTAACATTTCAACACATAATCTCACTTAAAGTCAGGCAATGTGGTATATGTGTTTAGAATCACCCCATATTCTGTTTATAGAATAGCTTACTATTCAATTATATTATCTAAAGAAGCATACTTTTAATACAAAGTTTTGTGCTTTTTGAAAATATGATTGTATATTAGGTCCTCCCAACATTTCTTGTACTAATTAGAGAATTGGTCAAAATAAAAGATAATGCTACAAAATAGGTATTTTCCCCCAAGGAAACCCACTATCTGTTGCAAATTTACGAACTTCAAGGGCTCAATTTGCTTGAGATCCTGGTTGTCTAGTAAGAAAATCGAGTATTTGCCAGTTGAAGACGAGTCTTGTTCTAAACATCCAGAGACTCTAATTCTAATCCTTTAACATGGCTTCGGGCACAGAAACTCTGAGTTTTCCACTATTGTGCCTTACACCTGCCTCAGTACTGTACCTTCGGGGCAGGCGTACAGAAGACATGGTATCCAATGCTAAACACTTCCAACTAATGGCCTGGGCGGGGCACTAACATCCAGTAAGGATTTACGAGCCCGGGCAATCACGTTAGTTCTCATAATCAACTCTTCAAGGTAAAGTTAGCCACGATGATTACGGGAACTGAACTAAAAGGAAGGTGGGCTGATTTATGCACGGTCACCCAGAAGCTAAGCCAAGGAACTGTGGAACTCCATTTGAGGGCCCCGGCCTCGCCCCATCCCGCACTCTCTCGGTCCCTTCGGGCTGAGGACGCAGATAGCTCCCGTCACCATCCCGAGCCGCACAATGGACTCACCCCTCCGCGGGGAGCGGCTACGGCTACGACCCATCGGAGTCCTACTCCTCCGACCGCCCCGGAAACAACTCCACAACTTCCTGAGTAGCCGGAAGTTGCGTCTGCCCACCGACTGGAAACCTGAGGGGACGCGCTGCGAGGGTTCCGGATGCTCCAGCAAGCCGAAGGCGTTGAGTCCTGCTCCGGATGCAACTCTAGGGCCCGAACTGACAGGCACTTCTGTTTCTTCAAGTTCGTTTGTTGTTGTTTTTGGTCGTGATTTTCCTCTTTGTCCTCCTGGAGAACTCACCTAGCTGCGTATCCCTACACTCAGTGCAGTTCTCTTCCGTTTCCCCAGCGGTTCTCCATACGTGTAGAATACATCAAGCTGAGCCGGTTGGTGGTGGCGCACGCCTTTAATCCCAGCACTAGGGAGGCCTCAGAGGCCGGCCAGTCTCTGTGAGTTTGAGGCCAGCCTGGTCTACAAGAGTTAGTTCCAGAACAGGCCCCAAAACTACAGAGAAACCCTGTCTCGAAAAACAAAACAAAACAAACAAAAAAATACATCACACCAATTCTTTTTTGTTGATGTGTTTTTGGGGATAGGTTTCACTGTGTCGCTTTCCTTTTCCTGGAACTTGCTGTGTATACCAGGCTAGTCTCAACAGATTCACCTGCCTTTTGCCTCCCAAGTGCTAGGATTTCTAAACGGCATGAGCAACCCGTAGAAACCCGTAGTTACTTTTGCTCGGAACTCTCATAAGAAACAATACACCAAAGGTCACAGTCAGCTTTATGTTTTCTCAGATGACAACACTGAGATTGTGTCCTAAACTACTGTGGCGGTTTTAAGAAGTTTTATTGGCCGGGCAGTGGTGGCGCACGCCTTTAATCCCAGCATTCGGGAGGCAGAGGCAGGCGGATCTCTGTGAGTTCGAGACCAGCCTGGTCTACAGAGCTAGTTCCAGGACAGGCTCCAAAGCCACAGAGAAACCCTGTCTCAAAAAAAAAAAAAGTGTTTTATTGTTGTTTTATTTTTATATGTACGTGGGTATCTCCTGAGGCTAGTAGGCTTGTATCCCTTGGAGCTAGCGGCTAGGAGCCTCCTGACGGCACATTTTGAGAAAACGAGCAGCAAGTGCTCTTACACCGCTGCGCTCTGCTGTCTCCTAGTCCCACCTATGGCCTTTCATGCGTAAAAGGCTCTAATATCCTGTTCTATTTCCTCAAAGAACCCTCCAGAAACTTCCATAACCTTCAAACCTTATGATGCACAAAAATAAGGAAAATGCCTCCCTTGCTCTATAGTCATCATGTAAATTTTTTTTCAGTTTTTTTTTTATTGAGAAAAGGAAAAAAAAAAAAACAAGTTTCCGCCTCCTCCCAGCCTCCCCATCATGTAAATTTAAAAAAAAAAATACAGATTTTGATGCAGCCTCCTTAATCCCGGTTCCCAACTAAACTAAAATTTCCACCATGAGATCTGATTCCATATTGGGATTATGACATAATGTGTGTCAAGGTACAGAAGAGAGGGTTTAAAGGATCAGCAGTCTCGGTCTTTGAGAAGGAAGATTTAGGGATAAACACTACTAACAGTTGAAGTCACTGTCCATAATGAATATAGGGGAATTAGAGGAAGCTAAAGGCTGTGCATTGGAGGTGTAGGAGAAAAACAAACTGGTAGTTAATCAAAGACATCGCCCCACCACCGCCCCCACTTTGCAGTCCATACAGGACACACCCAGACACCAAATTCTCAGCCCAAAGGAGATTTATTCCCCTGGGAGGGGGGTTGCCTCCGGGGCTGCAAAGGCAGTAGCCACAGTAGCAGGTGTTTCTGCAGGAGGGGGTTTTAAGGAGGAAAAGGTGAAGTCTCAGGCTGAGTTGGTAAATCCTGATTGGGCATTAATCAATGAATTCTGATTGCAGGAGAGTCAGTGGCCAAATAAGGGAACAGACATTGGGGGCAGGCTTTGGGAATGTAGCTAACGGTTTTCAGTGAGGGAGAGGAGGGTAAGAGACAAAACCTGTCAGCACCATATTTGCCATGCTTGGGCCTGCTAGAGCCTTTTAAAAACACTTCAAGAAATCTCTTCCGGGGGCTGGAGAGATGGCTCAGTGGTTAAGAGCATTGCCTGCTCTTCCAAAGGTCCTGAGTTCAATTCCCAGCAACCACATGGTAGCTCACAACCATCTGTAAAGAGGTCTGGCGCCCTCTTCTGGCCTTCAGGCATACACACAGAATATTGTATACATA
>NW_004949099.1:810827-830635 GCF_000317375.1 Microtus ochrogaster
TACATAATAAATAAATAAATAAATAAATAAATAAATAAATAAATATTTAAAAAAAAAAAGAAATCTCTTCCGACTTTCAGAAGTGGTTGGGAAATATGATGGAAGTTGGTTTAATAAACTTTTTTTGAATGCCTGTTGCGTGTTGGACACTGCTCTACTTCAGTATGGAGGGGGGAGATGAACAGCATGGTCTCCGCCTTTAAGAGGCTTACAGTCTTAACTATGGACGTAGATACGGGATGTTTTCATAATGTGGTAAGAGAAGATAATGTCCAGTGTGTTAGAAAGGGTAAAAGGCCATTCTGCCTGATCTGATCCAGGAGGGTTTCTGGGAACAGTATTCCTGAGAGTTAGGATTACCCACTGTGTTATGTGCTAGGCATTATGGTGTGAATACACGTTTTCTCACACATATGCACACACATGTGCATACAGGTGCCATGCCAACACCTTTACCCGCTTAGCCACCTCACCAGTTGAGTACATACCTTTTGACAACACTTATTGAGAAAGTAAGAGTTGGTCTGTTTACAACACTCACGACATGATGCTGACCGTATGGAAGACGCAGAGGGCAATGAAAGGGTGCGGCCTTTACCACGTGAGGACTCCTGCCCCTAAATGACTCCCTATCACTTCAGGGGAGCTCTTTCTGTATATGCTTACTCCACTCTGGGAAAACCTGAATTCTATTTTGTTAGTTGAACACAAGCCAGGCATGGTGGCAAATCATGGTGGCAAATGCTTCCAGCCCAGCACTCTGGAATCAGAAACAAGTGGGTCTTCATGAGTTCCAGACCAGCCTGGTCTACATACCAAATTCTAGGCCAACCAGATACATGGGATACAGGGTTAAGGTTCTGTTCTCTCTCTCTCTCTCTCTCTCTCTCTCTCTCTCTCTCTCACACACACACACACACACACACACACACACACACACACACACAAAGAAAAAGAAAAAGAAAAAGTATGATGACATCTAAATAGACATTTGGGGCAGGCATTTGACTAAATGCAGACAGAACCCAAGACCTGGGGAAGAGGTCAAAAACAAAGATAGGCGAGGGATTTAGGAATCACAGGAGCTCAGGAGATTGTCCTGAGACCAAGGGTGGCCCCGGGGGCAAGTGGACTTAACTCAGAAGAGGAACGGTCTGCAAGGAAGCCAATCATAGTTGTCAAGTATGGAAACACTACCGGAGCACAGTATATCAGAATCCATGGGGACAGAGTTCTGAGAAGGGGTGAGAACGGCTTATTCGTAAAGAGAGCAGCAAAGAAGCCTGTGGATGCTGCCCTATGTGTGAGGATGCGCAGATGAGGAGGCTGCCCTCAACGACCCAGGACTTCCTGACAATCTACAGGAAGGCAGAGGAAGCGGGATATGGGGAGCAGGTCCTGAGACCTCAGAGGCCGGGGCCTGACACCAGGATGACAGCAACAGAAGCTGCAAGGGCGGGCAGTGGGTTCTTCATGGAGAGCCGCAGAGAGCAAAGCTCTGCTGACACCTCGGTCTCAGGTACTGAATCGGGGTCTGCACTTCTGGCCTTGAACTGTGGGGAGAACACATTTCTGTGGTTTTAGGCCAATGTCTGTGGCAATTCAGTACAATAAGGTCAGGAAACCAAATCCATTAACACCACAGGGAACCTTATAAAATACCTGAGTAGGATAGAAACACTAGCGAGCTCCGTGCATTCATCTTTATCCATGTAAAAAACAAAAACCATACCAAAAATCTGTATAATAGGGTAAAGAAAAACCACAACCATACCAATAAACTGTACTAAAAGCATTTGACAAAATTAAGTAAAATATTTAGAGAATCTTGACCCAAATCTTGGCCACTGCACACTAACTCTGAACATCTTTGATTTAAACATAGACTGCAAAGGTATGGAACATTTAGGTGATAACACAGGCCATCTTTGGAATTTCCTTAGTCCATCCAGCTGTGGAAAGGTGGCTTACAACAGAAATTTGTTACTTGCAGTTTTGTAGGCTGGGAAGTCCAAGGTAACACTGTGTATCTGGTGAGGACTCCTGAGTCCTGGCTGCTACCCTGGGATCCACTGCTTGCTGTTTGTATAGTTCGGCTCCTTCCTATCTATCCCTGTTGGGTTGCAGTTTGGGCTCTGCCAGGAAAGCAAATCCAATCCCATCATCAGCTATGATGTTGAATTGCAGTGTGTTATTTTTTAAACTGGGGTATCTTCTGTCTTTACTCCATAGCCCGGGCTGACTGGGACTGAGTATGTAGCTAAGGTTTTCCTTTTTTTTTTTTTAATTGTTTTTGTTTTGTTTTTTTGAGACAGGATTTCTCTGCAGCTTTGGAGCCTGTCCTGGAACTAGCTCTTGTAGACCAGGTTGGCCTTGAACTAGCAGAGAGCTGCACGTCTCTGTCTCCTGAGTGCTGGGATTAAAGGTGTGTGCCACCACCACCTGGCACTCAGGTTGTCTTTGAACTGAAGACAGTCCTCCTTAGTCTCCTGAGCGCTGGTTATGGGTTGTGCAGGGAACTCCAGGGATGCAGACCTTTCATGAGCTGTCATGTTCCTGTAATTAACCCCAGTCAACCCGCTGGGGTTTGTAATGAGTCTTTTCCTGTTCCATCAGCCAGCTCCCAAATAATGACACGGAGACTTCTGATAAATTAGGAAAACTTGGCCTATAGCTTAGGCTAGTTCCTAACTCGTTCTTATAACTTAACTTATAACTTAACTAGTTCTTATAACGTGTCAGTGCCACATCTGGGCTGAACTGATGTTTGCTCAGATCATGTCTGCAGTAGTTATTTTTGTTGTTGCTGCTGCTGTGACAAAATCCTAGCAAAAGCAACTTAAAGAAGGAAGGGTTTGTTCTGGCTCACAGAAGAGCTCATCATGGCAGGTAACAAATAGCAGCAGGATCTTGAGGTGGCTGGTTACACCACATCTGTAGTCAGGAAGCAGAGAGTGATGGATGCTTGTGTTCAGCCTGTCTCCTTTTTTTTGTGCAGTTCAAGACCCTGACTCATATATATATCATCCTCCACATCTCAGCCTTATATAGATATAATCCCTCATAAAGAGATAAGCTTTTTTTTGGGGGGGGGGTTTCGAGACAGGGTTTCTCTGTGGTTTTGGAGCCTGTTCTGGAACTAGCTCTTGTAGACCAGGCTGGTCTCGAACTCACAGAGATCCACCTGAGTCTGCCTCCCAAGTGCTGGGATTAAAGGAGTGCGCCACCACCGCCCGGCTTGCCACAGTGATTCTAAACCCCATGAAGGTAGCAATCAACACTAACCATTAGTTAGTAACAAGCAACACTAACCATTTTGTTTCCCCAAAGTCATGCAACAGACAGCTAGTTTTGAATCATCTCAGAAGGTGATCTGTGTGATCTGGTCTGTGGCCCAGGGATGACTAGAGCAGGGGACACTGGCCTATCTTGACAGTCTGTTTAAAGGGCTGGAGAGACGTCTCAGTGGTTAAGAGCACTGACTGCTCTTCCAGAGGTCCTGGTTCAGCCATATGGTGGTTCACAAACATCCATGACTCCAGGTCCAGGAGATCGATGCCTAACATCAAACACACACGGTGCAGTCCAGGGAAAACATTCATACACAAATATCAACCTTTAAAAAATGAAAGGAAGTGGTTGGGGAAGTGAGTTTGGGACTGTCTGTGTGTGAATGTGCATGAGAAATAGAGTTCCCTGACACTCTAGGGCTCAACTGTAAGGAGTGTGGCCTCGGCAATGTGGCAACACCAGAGAATAAAGTGTCACAATGATCAGTCATACTAGTCACCCTTACTGCACACCTATTTATCAAAGGGCTCAACAGTAAAAAAAGGCACGAGTTTGAGCGGCTGGTAGGTCTGAGGGATACAGAAAAGGAAGTGCTGCAGAAGTGTGTCACAGGCAACAATGACAGCAGGAAGGCAGAATGGCAACCACCTGCCCGCTGTGAGGGGAAAGGTCATGCAAAAGAGCTTCCGGAAGGAAATGATGTAAGCAGAAATCAGCCGGAAGACAAGGGGAAATGTGTGCTGGGAGAGAGGTCTCTGCTCACTGCAGGGGAAGGGCAGGAGGTGAGAAAGACCTCGGGCTACCTCAGGGCGTACGTGGAGCCTCTGCAGAGCTTCAGGGATGAGAGAGAAGTAGACTTGGGTTTCTTTAGAGAACAATTTGGGATAATACAGGGATTGATTGGAAAAAGAAAAATGCGCTGGGCAGTGGTGGTGCATACTTTTAATCCCCGCACTTGGGCGGCAGAGGTTGGCAGATCTCTATGAGTTCGAGACCAGCCTGGTCTATAAGAGCTAGTTCCAGGACAGCCAGAGCTGTTACACAGAGAAACCCTGTCTTGAAAAACAAACGAACAAAAATTAATAATAATAATTCAGTATTAAACTATAATATATTTTCTTCTTTACTGAATAAATAACCAGTTATTTAACAGTTAATAGAAAACAAAATCATAACAGAACTTGGCAGAGGCTATATATACACAGCAAGAGCTGGCAGGGCAAAGCCCCACACGTGGTGGCCTCCCGTCGTCACCTGAAACCACTTACACTTTATAAGCTGACAACCTGACCAGTAAAAGGAAGTAATCTTCCTTGTTGATATATTCACACTTTAGTCCCCAAGATTTATAAAGGCATATCTGAGTATAATTTTTGTTTGTTTGTTTTAAAGAAGGGTCTTGCAATGCAGCCCAGGCTGTCCACAATCTTGTGATCCTCCTGCCTCAGCCTCTTGTGTGCTAGGATTACAGGTGTATGCTGTTTGTTTTGTTTTTGAGACGGGTTTCTCTGTGTACTCCTGGCTGTCCTGGAACTTGTTCTGTAGACCAGGCTGATCCTGAACTCAGAGATCCGTCTGCTTCTGCCTCCTGAGCACCGGGATTAGGCGTGCACCACCACTGCCAGGCTGTTTTCTTAATATATAAAGAATAAAGGATTTCTTATGCTGCAGAAAGAAAACAAACAGCAGCGGGAGAGGAAATCCCAGCCAGGTGTACACAGTGTAGCCTCTCACTGACCCAACCACTGCTTTAGAAATCTTTACAATTCTGGGGGGATAAGGCATTCAAAGTAGTTAAATGTTGAAAAAACAAGGATAATTTGTGATGGTAATAACATATTACTGGGAAAGAAAAACCGCCAGGAAGTCAAAGCTAGAAGCTGGTGGGAACAGGCACTTATGATCCTCAGCGCTCAGCCTGCCACCTGAGGGAGAACCCAGCCTTTTTTGTTTTCTAGGTTTTAGTTCACTTGTTTTTTAGAAACCGGCAAGCTGGGAGGTGGTGGAACACACCTTCAAACCCAGCACTTGGGAGGCCGAGGCAGATCTCTTTGAGTTCAAGGTCAGCCTCGTCTACAAAGTAAGTTCCAGGTCAGCCAGGATTGCTACACAGAGAAACCCTGTCTTGAAAAACAAAATAAAAACAAATAAAAACAGAGCGACCAAATCTGAAGCTGCTAGTTCCACTGACCCAGGTGACCTTCCCGCAGACCCCACAGTGAGCCTGCCTTGCGCCCCCTGCCTCAGAGCAAGGCTTCTCTGGCTCCTTTTCCCAGAAGCCACTGTGATTCAGTCTTCCAGTTTAGTTGTTTTTTCTCTTGATCTCTAACAGAATTCTGCTTTAAAACAAAACAAACACAAAGAACCAAATACTTGGGAAAAAAACCCGAACTTTAAGAGGCAAAGAGAATCCTTGTTTCAGGTGAGGTTTTCAAGTCCACCTTCAAACAGGAGCATATTCCTTTTCCAAATGATCATTTTATTTGAACAGATACATAAAAATGATTCCAATTTAAAAAAAACTACTAAAAACATACATCAACCACAAAAGCACTTACTCTGACTGGAGGAAAATGAGAGTGGCTATTTTCAAAATAGCAATAAACACAAAGAACCAACGTATACAAATCATGACAGCATACATCTCATTCTTGACAAAAATAGGTTGTTCTAGCACGAAGGCTTTGCTCCAGCTCCTCCCATACATTCACCATGAATCCGTTTGCATGTGTGACTGACTCAAAGGCACTCAGTTCAGAGGTTAGAAAGTCCTGAGCTTAAGTAGGAAACAAGATTCCCAACTAAAATTTGAACATAAATTCCAACAACCAGAGAACACGAAATGTTTGAAAATGCAGTATTCTACATAAATAACTCATAACAGAGAACACAGAAATACAAGTCAGACAAGACCGCGCACATAAGGCGAAGGAATGTCCTCAGAATCAAACAGATTTCCCTTATTCAAGTTTATTTCAAGTCCTAAAGCTGATTGTTGTTGTCATTTAAAATTGTAGGAAAGTTAAAGTTTAAAAAATATGAAAAATGCCCGAATTTAGATTAAAAACAAAAACAAACCAAACTGAAACAGTTCCTAAGCCTAGTCTCCCAAACCACGAGAAGGATCTGATGGGAAAGCAGCGAGACTGGAAGGTCTCAGACTCAGCAGAAGTCTCAACAAGCGACTGAAAACCTAAAAGACAGCGTTAAGGGGACCAGCTGCAAGAGCATTTATACCTGGCCATTCAAGCTATGCCCTTAGCATTCTCTTAACAAAACAGAACAAATTTACAGATGAAAAGGTGAAGCTCACTTACATCGGGCAGGTAATTCAAGCTCAAAATTCAATCTATATTTTGTTGCAAAGAAATGAGAAATTTACCTAAAGTAATTTTCTACTGCTACTAAATTAAAGCGAGAGTTGATATCCTTTTAACATACATGGTTTGACAGGTACTGCCTTAGCTTACAATACGTTTTCACATGTGCATAGAGATGTGATGCGGGTGAGGACATCCCCTGCAGCGTCCATGAAGTCCATAAGGGCCAGCACTGTTAGTCACCTTGGACGTGAATGCAGGAGGCTGTGACGTTTAGCTGCCCTCGACAGTTTTCAGAGTGCTCCTCTTCCCACGGAGTGCTTCCTTCAGTTTCCTGGGTTTTCTGGGTGACGGTGATTTTCAATTCTTTTTTCTGGTGATATGTACAGGAAGTTACAGCAGACATACAAAGGGAAGACCAGAAGCCTGCTGTCCAAGTTCATCACCACTTGCTCCTAGAAGACAGACATGTGGGTTAAGACAGCTAGACAGCAACATTTCACAACATCTGTAAGTCTAGCTGCGGAGTAAGAAGACAGCGTGGGGTGAGGCACTCACCACAGCTCTAATCGTAGACACATTTATGAGCTTGTTACCTGCATTTTCCTCACTGTTTAACCCCACACTGAGAACTAAGGCTGACAGACAGAGCAAGCTACTCAACAGGGCAGCTATTCTCTATCAAGCAGGGCACACAGCTCAAAGGCAGAGCACACTCACACTCAGCACATTCTGAGCTCATCACTACTTTAGTCTAGCATGCACAGGGCTCTAGTTTCAACCCCCAACACCTGAAACAACCAACATACAAGTCCCCTGTGCACAGTGAACTGCTCACTTGACTTCAGTTTTTATTTATTTTTTTTTCGAGTTGATTTCAGTTTTTAATACACTGGTACCAATCACGGGACTAAGGCAGCGAGTCACTGTTGTCATCACCAAGCAGTTCCCGCCCTCATCTAAATCCCCCACTGTGCCTAGAACACATCACATACAAAGTATATCATGTACAAGCATTTTGGGTTCACCTACATCTATGCACATGAAACAAAGACGGGTGATGAGAGCCACAAGGGGACCTCTGATGCTTCGGATCTCTCTGGACCTCACAGATCTGTCCCCCAAGACCAGAGAGCAGAGTAAGTCCTTAAAGAAGCAACACTGAAATGACATTTCTCACCTAGCCCTGAGGGACAGCCCATGTGCTTCAGGCCTTCGTCATGTTGTTCTATATATTTTGGAGATGCTGTAAGCACTGTTTAAAGGGAGTATGAAATACCAATTTCTATGAAGATCAACTTATACAACCGACTGACCAAAGTAGGCTTAACGAGTAGAACTTTGTTGGGGGTTTCACTGTGTAGCTCTGGCTGTCCTGGAACTCCTTCTGTAGACCAGGTATGTCTCGAACACACAGAGATCTGCCAAGCTCTGCCTCCCAAGTCCTGAGGTTAAAGGTGTGTTACTACTGCTAAGAAGAATACAACTTTGTATTGGGGGTGTGTGTTTAAGAACATAAATTTAGGTAAATGTATAGAAATTTTATTCAAATATAGGCCACAATCTCTCTGTACTCACCCCAAAAGGGAAGGCAGTATTCAGGAAAATCTCAGGGAGTAAAATCAGAACACTGTCATAATGGCAGATGGGAAAACTTTTGCCAAAAGAATGTCAGCACACATCTGACATTTGCCTTGGGGAAAAACCTGTCCCTTCAATTTGAATATAGGTTTACTAAACTTTGACATCACTTTACTAACTTGATAATCTTGAAGCCACACACACACTGATGATTAAGAAAAAAAATCACAATTGTGCACTGACAAAAAACAAACATAAAAAAATAAAAGCCCTGATAAAAACATGATGTCAGGGGTCTGAGTGCAGTTAAAACTGGCCTTAGGTAGGCCCACAGTGCTCTGGGATCATGCCAGAATGCTTCTTCTACTAGACTACACTAACACACGCTCATGTGGATTTCCTCCACCACAGGAATAGGACTCCACATGCAGTAGGAGCAAAAGCACTGGGCAAATAAAATGGGTAGGTATGATTAACTTGGCCTGGAGCCTTTTAGCTTTCTGGCTACTTTGAGCTGTGGCTGTTTGTTATGAAGTTCTAGATAGACAGTAAAGACAGACAATGATCATTTAGTCCCAGGGCCAACAGGGAACTTTAGTGTAGGAAGACAGGGATTTGAGGGCCCTCGTTCCATAGCTGTTGAAAAGGACATTCCCACATTCCATTTGCCATGCCTGCATCTACTTCTGTGGATCCGCAGTAGCAGTAGTGCTCAGGGCCTCTCTCACATAAGCCACGCCCTCTGCCATGAGCTGCAGCAGCAGAAGTGCACAGTGGGACTGTGTGAGAGGTCCCTAAGGCACGTGAGGGCGCAGTATTGATTCTCCACGGTCCCTCAGGCTGGCCCCTCCAGCTGAGGAAACAAGGGTTCTAAGTCCTTTCTGAAACAGGACCCCATTTTTAGTGTGGTAGGCTTCTAAAGGAAACGAACTTCCTCACCATTTAGCACTTTTATTTTTGTTTCTGAAAACAGTTCACTTTCTCATCCTAACATTTCAAAACTTATAGAAGCATTTGGATATATGACATGAAAAATGACTGCAGAGAATACGGAGAATATTATGGATGTCTATCCTCTTCCTACCCAGGAGCACTAAAGGGTGGTCAGGTCCTCAGGACACCTGCTGTAAGAGTAGGAATAAGCATCCAGGTGCAGGGCTTTGTGAAGAGATACCAAAGCCATCATTTCCTTACTGCCAACTCTTTCCCCTCAGATGATTTTTGTTTGTTTGTTTTGTTTTTTGAGACAGGGTTTCTCTGTATAACAGCTCTAGCTGTTCCCAAAATTTGATTTATAGATTTCTAAGGCTGGTCTCGAACACACAAAGATCTATCTGCCTCTGCCACCCAAGTGCTGGCATTAAAGGCGTGTGCTACCATCACCTGACCAGGTGATCTTTTTGTTTCTGTGCTCTCATCCAGTTTCAAAGGGTAGATAGAGTCCAGAGAAGCAGTTTTAGAACATCTTAAGTCTACACAGATTCATTTGCATTTCATACATATATGCATATATACGGACTCAATATAACTTTATGCATCATTTATTGAAAATATTGTTTCATGATGGAATGCTCCCTGTGGTGTTCAAAACACTTCAGATTTTAGTACAGCATTTTGGGTTTATCTAGAGAGCGGGAATCGACCAAGCTCTGCAGAGGTGACAAGGATATTTTCACCTTTACTTTGAAAAACAATTAACAAATTTTCACATCAAAATATTGTCATTTAATGTCAGTTTTAAGAGCTTCAAAGACGCCAAGCACACATATGATGCAGTAAAGTGGCAAGCACACAAGCACACATACCTGGTCTTTTTCAAGTGTCAGTATTTGGTAGCCAGTTGCTCGACTGCATATGAGTTTTCCACTACTGTCAAAAGAAGCCAATCGCAATCTAGAATTAAAAAAAAAATCAATGTTTAAGTGAAAACAAATATAAACAAATCCTTCCTCACTCTATTTTTTCTCCTTCTATATTTCCGGAAGTCCTATTTTTGGTAGGGCTGTAGACTGAGTCCAGGCCTAGGCAAACATGCTACCACAGCTACAGCTCCAACCTTTGGTTTTTAGGAACAGGTCTCATTATGTAGCTCAGGCTGGCCTTCAATCATGATCTTCCTGCTTCCATCTCCTGAGTGATGGGATTACAGGAGTGTGCTCAACACAAGATGAGTCCTTTATAAAGAATTTTAAAGTCTTTTCAAAATGTTACATTAGCTCCAGTCAGATTTCTAACCTGTGTTGTTCTAATTATTATATAAAAATAACCCTGAAGAGCTGGGCGGTGGTGGCGCACGCCTTTAATCCCAGCACTCGGGAGGCAGAGGCAGGCGGATCTCTGTGAGTTTGAGGCCAGCCTGGTCTACAGAGCTAGTTCCAGGACAGGAACCAAAAAAAGCTACAGAGAAACCCTATCTCGAAAATCCAAAAAACAAACACAAAAACAATCTCTAAAGTGCCCTTTTGTCACTGTGGCGAGACATAGCACATGAAGCTATTTGATTTCTTTACAAAGGCATCCACCTTCAGAGCATCTCCGCCTTCCCAGCTGACACCATCCCCATTCAACAGTAACTCTTCAAATCTCTTCTCCCAGAACTGGCACTCATCAGCCTACTTTCTGTCCCTATCAACTTTTCTATTCTAGGCATGAGTGGAATCAGGATGGCTGTCCTTTTGTGACACACTTAACTCACTTCACAGGGTCTTTGCTGGACTCTCCTTTTGAAGGATGACTCATGTTCTGCTGTGTGTACATTATCATCGATGTTTACCCAGTTATCTGTCAAGCCTCACACAGGCTGCTTCTACCCTCTAGCCTCCATGAGCAATGCTGCTGCAAGCCTCACAGTGTAAATATCTAAGCCCTTGCTTCCGACTCTTTTGGAATGTCCCGAAGGGGAACTGGTGGACCGTAAAGAACGTGTTTATTTTTTGCAAAGGGTCTTATTGTGCATGCTGCAGCAGCATCATTTTGTACAAGGTTATCAGCAGAGGACAAGAATCTGGTTCTTCTACAGCCTTGTCTATGTTTGTTATTGTTTTGGATAAAAGATGTGAAACAGCATTTTATTGTGTTTTTTATTTCATTTTCCAAATGACTAGAGATATTAAGCATCTTTTTGTTCACCTGACATTTATATATATTCTTTGGAGAATTTGTGTGTGTGTTTGTGGGGATATATGTATGTATATGTGTATTATAGAGGCTTGATACCAATATGGGGTACCTTTCTCTAGACCTTTGGGCTTACCTATTTGGCTAAGTAGGCTGGACAGGAGGCTCCATGCTTGCCTGGCAAGCACTATACTGAATGAGCCATCTTTCCAGCCTTTTGGAGAAATTTTAGGCAAGTTCTTTGGTGTTTTGTTTTGCTGGATCTGCAGGACTAAATCCAGAGACTTGTGCAAGCTCCATGGCTGCCTTGGCCACTTTTAATCATAAAAGTATGTTTTTAATCATAAAAACGTATTTTTTGTATATGGGTTTTTGGTGCCTGCTTGTATATATGTGCACTGAGTACATGAATGGTGCCAACAGAGGGTTTTGGTCCCCCTGGAACTGGAGTTACAGATGGTTGTGAACTGGATCTGGGTCCTCGGTAAGAGAACTACCCATGGAGCTGGGACTGTGTAATCAGTCTCATACTTAGCTAGAACTACAAACCTCTCCCACACCTAGCAGTTTTCAGTCGTAGTTTTTGGTCTGCTGTGTACTGAATGCTAATCCCACCAGGGATCGGTCTGCTTGCAGATGTCCTCTCCCCTTCTGCAGCGGCCTGTTCATTGGTACTCACTGACACATATGCTTCTTGAGCCTGTGCTTTTGGCATCACATCAAAGAAGATTATACCAGGCCAGGCAGTGATGGTGCACACCTTTAATCCCAGCACTTGGGAGGCTGAGGCAGGTGAATCTCTGTGAGTTCCAGGCCAGCCTGGTCTACAGAATGAGTTCTAGGACAGGCTCTAAAGCTACAGAGAAATGCCCCCAACAAAAGAAGTCTAGACCAAATCAAATGTCATCAAGCCTTTGCCCTGTATCATCTCCCAACTATGTCAACAACTTTAGATCTTACATAATCTCTTTGAAGTTCTGTTTTAGAGACAGGGTCTCATTACATAAATTCATATATGTAAACAAGTCTGGTCTCAGACTCACAAACATCTGCCTGCTCCTATCTCCCAAGTGCCAGATTTAAAGACATCATACCATTATGTTTGGCCCCTTTGAGCTTATTTTTTTTTTTTTTTTTTTTTTTTGGTTTTTCGAGACAGGGTTTCTCTGTGGCTTTGGAGCCCATCCTGGACTAGCTCTTGTAGACCAGGCTGGTCTCGAACTCACAGAGATCCGCCTGCCTCTGCCTCCCGAGTGCTGGGATTAAAGGCGTGCACCACCATCGCCCGGCCTTTGAGCTGATTTTTGCAAACAGCATCAGTCAGCTACTTGCTCCTGGCAGTCCATAGCACCACCTCCAGGAAGTGATTGTCACTTAGCTTTCAGGCAGCGTTGGACACAGCATGCCTGGCAGGTACTACGAACATTGTCTTATGCTAGTTTGTACATTTTATTTGATAGGAATATAACATGCTGACAGTTCCAAGATCAGAATCAAGTTGTCCATCATTCCTGCTCTAGCTGCTAATCCTGGCAATCAAGACCTTCTATTCTTGTTTACTGAGAAACATTCAAAGAAATGGGAGTTTTCTCAGCTCCCGGTGCTTTCCCATATACTGTGTCTTACCAAGTCCAAAATTGGTGATCAAGGTTTCATTTCATTTCTTACCCTTCTGCTGGCGTAGGAAGTGGGGGTGTCATCCTACCTAAATGCTATGCTCCTTCGAGGCTGTAGGCTGACAGATCCACTGCATGGCTGATTCAGTGTATTCCGTTTGAAAATGATGTACCGATTGGTGTAAGTCACAAGGAGGTCAAAGCCGAAATTAAAACCTGTCCACCGCCAGCAGTACTAAGAGATACAAAGTATTCATTTCAGATCATCACATGAGCAAGTCACAAATTAAAAGTTCAAGTGTTTTTTTTTTTTTGCTTTGTTTTGTGTTTCTTTCATTTCAAGTAAGTGCAAGGGAAAGCACTTTCTGTCAGTGCCTCTCCCATATGGATCTGTCAAAACATCAGCCCTGGACTTGACACCCTGTGTGGCCAGATTCCCCAAGCGTTATCCTATACTTCCGTTCATACTGCAGTCCCATCCCAGGGAACCAGGCCTCCCACTGCAGTTCTGAGTAAGAACAGCTTGGGTGCCTGGCATCTGTAGTGGAAGATACTAGACTCAGAAGCTCTCTAAAATGCTCCAGCCAACCACCAGACACATGAAAACCACTCCAGATACCACCTCCACAGCTACCAGTTTATCAGAGAGGGAAAGTAAGGCAGGCACTCTCTGGATTACACAGTAACTCAGTATTCACTGATATGTACTGAGCATGTGTTATCCACCAGGCTCAACTCCAGGGAGTGGAGGCACCGCAGTCAGTAAGTCACTATGGTAGACAGAGGATGGGATATGTGAGATGAAAGAAGAGGTCAGGAGAGTGACTGACAGAGAGAAGGGATTCACAACTAGGGAGCCTGGGGAACAATGTGAGGAGGGGTCCAAGGAGCAGACTGGGATCTGGTTGGGAGGGAAGCTCTGCTGGTGAAAACATGCTGGGTCTCTCAGTGAGACAGTGAGAAGGGCTGCATGGCTAGGCCAGGGCAGGCAGGGACAGGAACTGGATGGAGATGGGTTCAGGGGCAGTCTAGTCTCTGATAAGGGAGAGTGAGTGTGGGAGGCTAAGAGAATATCTAGGAAAGAAAGCAGTATGATCTACCTTACATTTGCAGACTACTTTGGCTGCTGTGTAGGAGACAGGATACAAAAAATAAGAGTGAAATTGGGAGGAATCTGTAAACTGGAATATTGTATTCGTATGATGTAGTGGGAAGATCCTCCAGTAGCCCAGGCAGGAGAGATCATGACCTGGGCTGAGTGTTAATGCAGAGGGGATGAAATGCATTTGAAGGATTTACCCTCGAGGGATTTCTCCCGGATACCACAAGTGGAAGGAAAGAATTAGGAATCCATATACATGCAGTTTGGAGCATATATGACAGATGAACAGAGAGAGGCACTATCTCCAGGTAAGGAATCCTGGGGAAAACTGAGGGATGCTCCCTCCATCTGAGATGCTCTAGGTATCGGAGAAAGATGCCCAGTGGGAGTCAAGGACCACTTCTGCAGTCAGGCTGTAATGTCAAGGGAATAAACAAGAGCATATGGGACCAAGAACCGAACCTCAGTTCCAGTGATACTGCTAAGGAAGAGGAGAGTCTAGTAGACTTTAGGAAGATCATTCAGTGATGTAGGAAGACAACTGTCTGAACATTTGTCCTGGGAATCAAGTGGAAAGAGACAGAATAAGTGAAAAAGGTCACTGTTGCCAAGAGCAACAGGAATAGAACTTCACTTGAACATGGATCAATACCAACACTGCTGTAGTGAGAACGGCTAGAGGGGAGTCAGAAGGAATACTGTGCAGCCAAGGAGCAGTCTGAAGCTACCACAGCCACAAGCCAAAAGAGTAGTGTGGATGGTGCAGCAGAGGGAGGTAAGAACTGCAGGTTTCTCAGTGTTAAAACAGATGTAATCAATGGGCATGGTGCACACTCTTAATTCCAGCACTTGAGAGGCAGAGGCAGAGGCAGGCAGATCTCTGAGTTTGAGGATACCCTGGCCTACAGAGTGAGTTCCAGGACAGCCAGTACTACACAGAGAAACCCTGTCTTGAAAAACAAAAACAAAAAGAAAAAGATGGAATCAGAGGGTGGACAAGGACAGGATAGACAGCTCAAGACAGCAGCAGATCAAGGTTGGCAGACTGCTGGAAGGAAGGTACACAGACCCTGCCACAGCGAAAGGCAAGGCACCGTGGAAGCATCAGATGAGGTGAGAGGGCAGTCACTTCAGACAGGGAGGAAATAGTCACTGGAGAAAGGCAGGTGGCCTACCATGCAGCACCACAGACCAGGGTGATGCCCATGGTTATTACCAAGGAACCCCCCTGGGAAGGGTGCTTGTCTCTGGCCTTGTTCTGGTTAGTTTTACATCAACATGACACAAGCCAGAGTCACTTGAGAAGGAACCTCAATTAAGAAAATGTCCACACCAAAGTGGCCTGTAGGGCATTTTCTTGATTAACGATTGATGTGGGTAGTGCCACCTTCGGGCTGGTGATCGTGGATGATATGAGACAGTAGGTTGGGCAGGCCATGATGAACAAGCCAGTAAACAGCACTCCTCGACAGCTTCTGCCTCAGTTCCTGACTCCAGGTTTCTATCCAACGCCTTTCAGTGATGGGACTATCATCTACAACAATAATAAATCCTTTCCTCCCCAAGTTGCTTTTAGTCACAGTGTTTATCCAGCAATAGAAACCCTAACTAAGACAGATCTCTAAGAGAATTTCAGCCTAACATGGTACTCATTCAGAGTCTGGGAACTGGGACTTGCTGAGATGAGTCTCCCAGCATCAAATGGGGAAAAGGAGAAGAGGATGGACAGAAACAAGGGAAGGGCGTAAGGTGAGACAAAACACAAGTCAGTAAAGAAGGGAAGGGAGGGGCAGGAGGAGATGACAAGTTGTACATCTCAAGGGGTAAACAATGTTCAAGTTCAAAACAGAGCTAGGAAGAGAAAGGAGAAGTGGGAGTTGTGGGGGACACTTGAAATGGAGAGTCTGAAGGTGATGTCACCAGTGGGGAGTGAGTGCCTTGGTAGCGTAGAACACAGGATCAATAGGGACACAGAGTGACAGTGACAGGACAACGAGCAGAAGACCATGCACCCGATGCGTCTCCTTTGAAGGAGCGGCAGTTCATGAGGGATGAAGCACATGATGAGGAGTGAAGAACCCCTGCTGTGTCATGCTGCAACCCTGCAGGCGAGCATCAAATAACCTCTGAAAGGTGAAAGTGCAGATAAATTTTGGGAAAAAGGACCAGGGAAAACTAGACTGGAATCTAAGGGTAGAAGTGGGGACAGCTAGGCTGCATAATCAATTGACTGGAGCACAGGCAGGTTTTAGAACAACAAAGACAGGTTCTCCAGAGACAGCGGGTAAACATTCCTTCTTTCACTCCCACGTCTGCAAGCTCCATATAAGGTGCAAAGGCAGTTGTTCTCGGTGTGGAGAGCATTCTGAGGGGACAGGCAACTCTGAGTTGGGGTAACTGTCAATCAGACCTCTGAGACAATGCAACACCTCCCACACAATCAATCTCAACTTCTGTACTGCAGAGGAACCTTCTCAACCTTCTCTTCTGGACTCTAAATTCAAGTTCGATGGTTTCAAACAAGACTGAGTAACTATTGAGCACAGTGGTTGGAACCCTTGTTCAGGACACCAAAGTACAGACAAGATCAAATATGGTCTTCTCAAGCCATGACATACTAGTAAGCAGGAGCCTCAGACATCTGCTTCCTTATGCTGAAACTACTTTAAAAGAACATGTATTTATTTACTTTTGAGACTTGCCACAGTAAGCCCACTTTTAAATATCATATTAGGAAAAACTGCAAACACCTGAAAGTAAAGCAAAGCGCGTAAGAGAATCTCAGCAAGCTGAGATCATACAGACCACAGCCACACTTACTTCACCATCTTTGGCAAGCTTCCTGCCACACCTCATGCTATTTCCCTCAAGCTCTTCTTTATTGATTTCTTGAGGTCTGAAATGATACAAGAGCAAAGAGCTTTCGTGGAAAACAGGCAACTAGTAATTAAAAAAAAAAACAATGTGAGTTTAAAAAGAACAGAAATTGTTGGGTCATGGTGGTACACGCTTTTAATTCCAGTACTCAGGAGGCAGAGGCAGGCAGATCTCTGTGAGTTCGAGACCAGCCTGGTCGACAGAGAGACTTCTAGGACCGCCAAGGCTACATAAAACTCGAGGGGAGGGTGGGTCATCACAGGACCTGCTGGAGTTTGGTAGAATGTGCTACAGGGGAGGATTCCAACAGAACAGTCGATTACTCCTTCTTTATTTACAGTGTCAAACAGACACAGGATTTGGTCAGCCGGTGTAAGTGTAAGATGACAGAGGCTTCTAGGACAGGCTGCTGAAGGCTCCCACACTCTGTGCTTGAGTTTCTCCTGCCTGAGTTCTCAGACACGTGTTCTGCGACTATTCAAGCCCAGCATGGTGAGTCAGATGTTTTCATTGTCAAGTCTCAACAACATCATCAGATGTCTGTGTCTGCCTTCAGGCACAAGTTGCACACTGCATTTCCGTTTTAGAACGATAATCCTCTTCAGTCTGGGAGAAGATCCTGGAAGGAGGCTTTACTAGGTCCTAAGACAAGGTCCTCACATTTTGGGAGCCCTGAAGCTGGACCAGGCACTCAGCAGCAGGAACAGGCTGTGCAGTCATACAGCAGAGTTGTATGCCCTCCCCTTTTACTATAGTGCTAGGGCCTAGGACGTCCTACAGTGATGTGGGCATTTGACCCAAGCTATGCCCCAGGTGGCACACATATTCTCAGGGTCAAGCAAAGGAGACACTTACACAAGTTGTGCCTTAGCTAAGAGAGAAAGGACAAAGTAGAAAAAGACTCAACCAAGAACACCAAACTTAAGTCAAATGCACAGTGCTACAGTGTGACTGAACTGCATTATGCCAACACTTCAGATCCGATTTCCACTAATAACTGACTCATTTTCTAGTTCTTAATTTCTTCTGCGTCAGCAATTTTATTTTCTTTGTACTGATAAGTATGCTACAGATGAGCTTGGTAAAAGATGAGACTATTAATAAAATAGAAATTAAAAAACCCAGATAATAAGAATCCTGTAGCCTAGGCATGGAGGTACATGCCTTTAATGCCAGCACTCGAGAGGCAGAGGCAGATGGAACTCTGTGAATTCAAAGCCAATCTGGTCCAGTTCCAGGACAGCCAGGGCTACATAAAAAGACCCTGTCTGTCTATCTGTCTGCCTGCCTCTCTTTTTGGGGAGGTGGGAGTTTGAGGCAGAGTTTCTCTGTGTAGCTCTGACTGTCCTGGAACTCACTGTGTAGACCAAGCTGGCCTCAAATTCAGAGATCCACCTGTCTCTGCCTCCTGAGTGCTAGGATAAAAGGTGTGTGCCACCACTGCTACCTAGCTGAGAGTCCCTGTCTCAAACAACAACACCCAAAATCTTGTGAATTCATAGAATATTTTCATGTATTCACTGTTTGGTCAGAAACTTACAATTAGGCCAAATTCTTTGGTGCATAAAAAAAAGGGTTAAAAGAGAGAGAAAAAAAAAACTCACCAAAATAAAATGTTTTCTTAGGCCTTCCTTGTACAACTATGACCTGATGACTTTACTTCACTCTGATGGAGGAGGGTCATCTGTCTATCTGTTGCTTTCATTGGTTAATTAATAAAGAAACTGCTTGGCCTTTGATAGGACAGAAATTAGGTAGGTGGAGTAGACAGAACAGGATGCTGGGAAGAAGGCAGTAAGGCAAAATGCCACGGAGCCAGCCACCAGGTCAGACATGCTGAATCTTTCCCGGTAAGCTACTACCTCATGGTGCTACACAGATTATTAGAAATGGGCTAATCAAGATGTGAGAATTAGCCAATAAGAGGCTGAAACTAATGGGCCAGGCCGTGTTTAAATGAATACAATTTGTGGTTATTTCAGGGCATAAACTAGCCAGGTGGCTGGGAGCCAGGCGGCAGGAACACGGCTGGCCTGCTGTTCCTTCTACATCACTCAATGCAAATACCTTCAAAACTTATTTACTAATCACAATTTGACATCATACAATGAGAACGAGCTTCATCTGCATGTAACTATCAAAAGCATGCCTTCCAAAAGGGTCAGTCTACATAGCATTACAGTACATGAATGGGTGCGTTTAAACAGTCTATGCTCATGTGAAATCACGCCTGTGGTGGCTGGCCAGCAGCAGTAGCCGGGCAGCACTGGCTGCAGCTCCAGACTGACACTGTCAGACAGAATTCTGAGGGAAGCAAGCGGCTGCAGCTTTGTTTGTAGGGGCTCTGCCTGAAACAAGTCTCCTGAGTCCCATGGTTCATGCTTACAGACTTTCTCAAATCGTCCAGTACTTTTTTCTACCTGTTTTGTTCCTAAGTAGCTCTACTAAAAATATAATGAAAATTCATAGCAAGGTTTACTATTTATTTTGGATTGGGGACTCTGTAGTAAGAGCACTCAGCCTCGCATGTGCCAGGCCCTAGGTTCGGTCTCCCACACTGCAAAACCAGTTACATGATGTATGCTTACCCCACTTCACTGTCTTGTTCAGCCCGGAGCATAGCCAGCCACTGCTGTTTGTACACTGAGGACAGCCATTCTAAAGTATAAACATCAATAACAAGCAGTTGGTAAAACTTATATTTAAAACAGCAATTTACAAAGCAGGCAGCTCGTTTTATAAGCACACAGTAACAATGTGACTCTTTGGTTTACCACACCAAACTTCCTCTCAGACTTAAGAATGACCTCCTTGGGGCTGGAGAGATGGCTCAGTGGTTAAGAGCATTGCCTGCTCTTCCAAAGGTCCTGAGTTCAATTCCCAGCAACCACATGGTGGCTCACA
>NW_004949099.1:830735-835441 GCF_000317375.1 Microtus ochrogaster
ATACATAATAAATAAATAAATAAATAAATAAATAAATAAATAAATAAATATTTAAAAAAAAAAAGAATGACCTCCTTTCCGGAAAAAACAGGCTATGCTGTCACTTCCGATATATCCCACAGCCTGTCGATATTGACTCCATTTGTGGGCTTCGTTCCTAGGAGTGTTTTTGGATTTTTTTTTCTTTTTTTGATGAGGCTGTTCTGGAAGTCACGCTCTAGATCAGGAATGGCCTTGAACTTACAAAGATCCGCTTGCCTCTGTCTCTTGAGTGCTGGGCTTAAAGGCATGCACCACCACCACCTGGCTATTTTCAGTTTTAATAAAGTTCTATATTGGGGAACTTAGTAATGGATTCTTCATTTATGACATTATCTGTAACAGGATTTCATTACGGTGAAAAGCCGTCTGTCAAGTTATGGAGGGCTCTGCAGCAGGAGTGCCCGGGGCAATGGTGTGGAACAAAGACAGTCTCGCTGATTTTGGACTTTACCCAGTGACAGGACAACTGTGTGTAACCTACCACCATCTACATGAAATCTAAGACTGGCAGGAGCTGAGAAAAGGTAGGAAAGGTTCCACAGGCCAGCAGAAAGAAGAGGGCTAAAGACAGGGAACTGTGAAAAGGAAATGAGCTGTGAATGGCAGGTGAGATTAACAGCTGGAGACAACAAACTCTGATGCGGACCAGTTCTGATGGACAAAGTTCAACGCATTTCTTTTCCATGGGTGGTAAGAGCCTAAAAAGATAAATGCTCCCAGAGCTGAGGTCAAATAATGAGAAGGTGGGAATCATATAAATAAACTGACTGGTTGGGAAGGAAGAGGGTGAATCAAGCATCCAAATCCCATGATGTGGAGGAAGGAATAGGGGTCAGGTCACAAGCAGGACTGGGGTCTAGGTCTTTACCTCCTGGCCCTAGGGTACTACAAAGAGAGAAAGGTTCTCTTTAGCACAGCTAAATAAATGTGGAGAGGAGACAGTTGATCTTGAGATTCTGTTGATCCTGACTCCAGAAAGTAAAAATAACAGGGTTTGAGAGGCATGGAGATAAGCCGGGATGAGAGTGGGGGAGGCGGAACAGAAGATACAGACTAAGACATCCGAGATGACGATGACAAACCCGGTTTCATGACATAATGAACCAGTGGGCCTAAAATTAAGACACACTGCCTCCTGCTGAGGATAGAACCCGGGGCTCCTGCCCTGTATCTCTAGTCCTCAGCTTCCTTCTGAGAGCAGGCACCAATGAGCTACATGGCACTTTCTGCCTCCCTACAAAAGTGTGATATTTAATTTTAACTTACATTTTTTTTGTCTTAGTCAATGTTCTTTTTTTTAACCCTTTAATTAATTAATTTATTTATTTATTAAAGATTTCTGCCTCCTACTCGCCACCGCCTCCCATTTCCCTCCCCCTCCCCCGATCAAGTTCCCCTCCCTCATCAGCCTGAAGAGCAATCAGGGTTCCCTGCCCTGTGGGATACATTTTTCTTTTTAAATTGAAATTTTGAACACACAGAAAATTTTGTTTATATTTATAAAATGTAATAATTTTTTTCAAGTCTTCTCATATCATTTTACATCAGGAAGAAAAAAAAAACCCTGACCATAAATCTACTTAAAAATTTTTATACCAAATAAAATGCTTCAGACTTCATGTTTATACAATTTGCCTTTCAAAACTTGTCCTCTTGTACCAGACATACCTAATGTAAATCATATCAGACTGTTTTCCAAACTCAACAATTCTTAAAGATGGGTCTGGAGAGATGGCTCTGTAAGAGCCCTTGCTGCTCTTCCAGAGGACCCACGTTTGGTTCCCTGCCCACATCAGACAGCCCACAACCAACCACCTGCAACTTCAGCTCTAGAGCATCCAGGGCCAGCACCTGCACTCAAATGCACATCCACAATTAGAACAAATCTTTAGAGAACCTTAATGAAGGCTGAATTGGAAAGACATGTCAAAGGCTTTGGCATCTAGTTTATATCTCTGCCTGGTGTGTAGTACACACTAAAACTACTATAGGCTTGGTACCCTGCTTTCTTTTTCTCTTTCTGCTGTACTTTGCTTTAAAACCTGGGTCTTGAACACGCTGGACAAATGCCCTAATGTACTCAAACAGTACTAAATACAACTTGTTACAAATATCACAGACATAAAAATAAATAATTGTTTCAAGAAATTTAAATTATAATGAGTAGATATACTTGATTCACCATGTTTAAGAATTCAGAATAAAAAAAAAACCAGAAACGAAGAGAATTTAAGGGGCACTAATAGAAAAAGCAGTCATAATTTTTAAACACATCAAAAGTAATTTTTCAGGCTGATATTAAAACAGTGCATGGCTAACCACCATGAGAAATACCCAGAGCCCAGTGTGTGGTTACATGCTTCTAACGGCAGCACCTGGGAAGCAGAAGTCAGGATCAAACGCTTCAAGCTGGGGCTGAAGCTACAGCATAAACCCTTGATTCCAATCCTCAGTACAGAAAACAAACAAAACACTCTACTGCAAAACACTTCTTAGTCACTTAAATATTATGGCAGGCACTTTAATAATGAAAGGACACAGGAAGATTATTCACATGCTAATCTCCGTGGGCATGAAGATACATACCTTATGGTATCAAAGATGACTTCCTGGGTTCTTTCTGTTCTTTCCTATGCAAGTATGAAATGCTACAATCAGAAAAACGTGATTTCAAATCACAAACACATCAGGCTTTCTTACCTGAAGGTACCAGAGAATCCTGCTCAATGATCCTTGCAGAAGCCAGATCACTGATAATGTACTGTAGCCTTAAATGTCTGAACACGGACGCAAATGGTTTTCCCTGCTCAGTTTCAAGGAAAGTCGTCCCTTCAAAGTCTATTAAGAAAGTTTTAATTAAACAGCATTCTTGTCTAATGTGCTGTTTTGCTAAATGTTTCTATGGACAGACACACAGACACACAAACACACAGACACACACAGACACACAGAATCTGCTAGAATGCAAGTAAGCTACTTCCAAGGTTTTCAAGACTCTTATAAATCTAAGATGTGGAAAACCTTAGTGGAACTTTGAAAAATCTCTCAAATTAATTTTGGTACTAATTAGGCCCCTGAGGTGAGACCTCAGCTGTCCTTTTTTTTTTTTTTTTTTTACAGGATAGCATGGAAGGATGGGTGTAATTGAGGAAGTGACTCATGAGAGTCAGCTCTCTCTCTCTCTCTCTCTCTCAGGGACAGCTATCCATCCTTCTAACTCACACCAGCGACAGACACTACATGCAGCTGTGAGCTGCCGGTGCTGGGAACTGAGCCCACACCCTCTACAAGAGCAGTACACACTCTAACTATTGAGCTGCGTCTCCAGCCCCAGGAAGGGCTGCTCCCACACCGAACAGTGCCTGTCACACACCACCTCTGCATCTACTTTCAGTCAGTGATGCACAGAAGCAGGAAATAGGCCCATAAGGAATCACTGCCTGAGAGATGGAAACCTAATGTGGCCAAACAAACAAGTATAACTCCCAAGCTGAACCGGTGACAAACAGGAGAACAATAGTTCTGGGGTAGAATATGGTGACAGGCCAGGAGCCTTTCCTGCTGTGACTAAGTGACTGAAGCAGGAATCTGCTCAGCTGTTTTTCAGCTCTAAAACCAAGTCTGTAAGCAAAAGCCAAGGCCTGATTTTAAGAAGTATCACTAAAAGAAAAAAAAGGGGGGGATCCTCAATAAAAATTTCAATATACCTTTTTTCCACTTTGAAAACCATACATCGGTTTCTGTCAAAAGCTGCTTTAAAGACCCATTCCAGGAAGGCACCAGCTGAAGGAACATCCACTAGTTTGGAAAAAAAAATAAGAAATTATAAGACTTTTTCACTTTATTATCATATTTTCAAATTGTCCTATTTTTTTTAAAAAAAAAAACAACTTTTTTTCAGATGAGGTTTCATGTAGCCCAGGCTGGCCTTGAAATTAATATGTAGCTGAGGATAACTTTGAACAACCTGTGGAGTGCTGGGGTTACAAGCTAATGCACTCAGTTTAAGATAGCAGTTCTCAACTTGTGTGTCACAACCCCTCCAGCAAACTTCTACCTCCAAAAATATGTAACAGTAGTAAAATAACAGTTATGATGGCAATGGAAACAATGTTATGGTTGGCGGTCACTACAACATGAGAAACTATATTAAAGGGTTGCAGCATTAGGAAAGTTGAGAACAACTGCTTTAAGAGGTGCTGGGAATTGAACCCAAGGCTTCTATACGCCAGGCACTCTACCAATTGAGCTTACATCTCTACCCTAAGATAAAGGCTAAAATTTCCATTTCACAAGGAACTGTAAGAAAGACTAACTACTAAAGCTTCAAGTCACTGGCAGGAAATGGAGCTCCAATAATAAAAATTCAGTGTGTCTAATAGTCGCAAGCACACCTTACTGAATCAAACACTGACAGTGCTAACATGTATAACACATCGGTAATTCTGCACTAATATATTCTAATCACTAACAGATCAATAACACTAAATATGATGCAAACCCATAAGACTGCAAAATTAAGAAAATGAAATGGGAAGAGGAACTTCTGACTCCTTGATGCTGAGACAGCATGCAGGCAGTGAAGAATGTGGATTCAATCTCCAACTGTCATATACGAGCTGAATATATCCAAATTTCTCTGAGTTTACTTTTTTTTTTTTTTT
>NW_004949099.1:835541-856318 GCF_000317375.1 Microtus ochrogaster
GCGCCACCACCGCCCGGCTTTGAGTTTACATTTCTTAATTTGCAACCAGAATGTCATGGAGTGTCTCCCTCCAGGCCACTAAAGAAATGTATATTTCGTGTTTATAAGCATGGTGTTGGCAGAGTGAGCACCCATCACTCCTGGCATCAAAGCAGCTATACCAACAGAACGGTTGCCAGTGCAGGTCACAGAAAAAGTGTGACACCACCCTCCCCCTCGATTTCTCAACAGCCTAAATGTTAAGTTTCCTTGAAGAAAACTAGCAACTGTAGTCTCACCTTGGACACAGAACTGTTGTGACTAGGAAGGTTTTCACCGCTACACCAAGTGCACACTACATTTTGCAGAGGGACAATGGACTACAGATGACACAGTGGGGCAAGAGCAGTGGCCTCTGCCTCAAGCATGTCTCTGAGTACAGATGCCCAGTCAGAGTCATAGCTGATTTTTTTTCAATTGTGTAACAATATTAGACCTAAATCTGTCAAAAGGATGAAAAAAAAAAGCTGGGCTTGGGCTCACACGTGTAATCACAACACATGTATAACTGTGGGATGCAGAATGAGGCCCTGCTTCCAGGAGAAAGAGCAAAACCAAGTATCGTGGTTTGTGGTGGTTTGAAAGAGAACAGTCCCCATAGGTTCATTTATTTCAATGCCTGGTCCTCAGCTGGTGGAGCAGTTTGAGAAGGATTAGGGGGTGTGGCTTTTTCAAAGTGTGTCAGTGGAGGTGGGCTCTGATGTTTTAAAAGACCACTGAAGGCCCAATCTTTCTCTTGCTGATAATGATATAAGCTACTTCTCTAAGGACCATGCCTGTTTGCCTGCTGCCATGCTCCCTGCCATAATCATGAACTCACCCTTTGAAACTGTAAGCAAGCCCCAACATTTTATTTTATAAGTTGCCTTGGTAATGGTGTTTCTTCACAGCAACAGAACAGTAACTAAGACAGTCATGAACCCTAACTCCAAATAAAGACTTAGTTTTGGCACATGGCCACTTGTTTGAGACGGCCTGGCAGACTGACTTAGGGTTTTCAACTGTGGTGACAGAAATGTAACAAGGATCACTTGCTTTCACGTCAGGAGAGAACTGAGCAAACTACAGGAGTCACATGACACTTAATGAGCATTCGGAGCACATTCAAGGAGGGTAGGGTAAGCTGTGGCACTCAGCAGGTTAGGTATTTTCAGCTTATGATGATGGATTACAGAGACACAACCCACTGTAAGCCAAGCAGCACGTGTAGTCCCACTGCTATCTGAGCATGTTCCCAGCTTTTCACTGCGGTGCAACCTGAAGGAATATTCCTGTAGACAAACATCAGTACCTTTTTAAGAGCTGTGTATACATCCATCTCCACTTGCATCACAAATAAGTTCGATGAACCAATGAGCTGTTTCATGACGTTTATACTGGAAAAGACAAAACGCAGGAGTAAGCTTGTCTTCACACACAGCTGAAGGGTTCTGGGGAACTTTTAAAGGGGTGTGTGTGTGTGTGTGTGTGTGTGTGTGTGTGTGTGTGTGTGTACAGGCACACACGTGTCCTGACGTGCAAGCTGAGGTCAGAGAACAACTTTCAGGACTTGGTTCTCTCTTTCTACCACAGGCTCAGGTCATGAGGCCTGTGTAGCAATTGCTGTTACCTGCTGAGCCATCTCACTGGCCCTAAACTTTTTCTGTCTTAAAAATGACAGCAATCTCATCTGCATAAGACAGAGCACCTTGGCTAGCACTCCACCTCACACGAGTCTTAGTTTTGGCACTGCTCGTGAAGGATCTGCAGATCCTGCGTTTAGTCACTGACGCTGGAAAAGTACTGCAGAATCTGACCAAAGAGTAGCCCCTTGTCCTCCTCTCTACCTTTCTATGTGAAAATAAAAAACAAAACAGGGGCTGGAGAGATGGCTCAGTGGTTAAGAGCATCGCCTGCTCTTCCAAAGGTCCTGAGTTCAATACCCAGCAACCACATGGTGGCTCACAACCATCTGTAATTAGGTCTGGTGCCCTCTTCTGGTCTGCAGACACACACACACAGACAGAATATTGTATACATATTAAATAAATAAATATTTTTAAAAAAAAAAATTAAAAAAAAACAAAACAAAAAACAGACTGAAAATTCACTAAAAGAGCTACATCTTCAAAGTAATCATTTCTCTTTTCCTGAAGCAGGAAACTTCTATACAGACTAGGCTGTTCTCAAACTTGCCATCCTCCTGTCTCAGCATTCACAGTGCTAAGATTATCAGCATGCCACCACATGCTATTCAAAATAACCTTTAACATCTGTGCCTCAAAGAACTTTTGGTCAGAAAAAACATTTAAGTCAGGCATGGCAGAGGCAAGAGGATCTCTCTGAGTTCAAGGGCTAACCTGATCAACACTGTGAGTTCCAGGACAGCCAGGGCTACACAATGAGACCTTGTCTTTAAAAACAAACAAACAAACAAACAAACAACATTTTTACTACTCTCTGAGTAAGATGAGGAGGAACAGTAGTTTAAATTTAGAATGCAAATGTGGTCATTGGCATTCACTCCATTTCCTTTTCTCTCCCTTTCCTTTAGTGAGAAGAGCTTTGGGGGGTTTTACAACGATTCCTCTGTGACACCTTTTAGACAAAGCTCAGTGAGGTCTCTAGCATCTTCTCCACCTCAAAAGACATGACACAAAGACCCTTAGTTGTATCCATTTTCATCAAAATGCCTCTAATTCCAGCATTCCTGGCAGAGCCAGGTGGATCTGCGAGTTCAAGGCTTGCCTGATCTACAGAGTGAGCTCCAGGGCAGCCAGGGCTGTATAATGAGACCCTGTCTCAAAAACAACCTTCCCCACTAAAAAGCCAAAAAAGCAAAACAAAACACTTCATACCCATGACAGTTATACCCCAGAGCCTTCAAAAAAAATCATTTCCATCCAGAATTTTCCAGTCTCACTGATAAAGGAAAGCTGTGACAGTAAAAACACAGCACAATCAAACAGCATCGTTCACAGCCCTCAATAGGGTATCATTAATATTCCAGGGACATCAAGAAGGAAGGAAGGGTGATGGTAAGTAGGTATGTTTCAAAGGCCAGGCTAACTAGGAGTGTGATTTCATCAGGGTCAGTACACACTGAAGTCTATTCTCTGTGTGTGTGTGTGTGTGTGTGTGTGTGTGTGTGTGTGTATGAGAGAGAGACAGAGAGAGAGAGAGAGAGAGAGAGAGAGAGAGAGAGAGAGAGAGCAGTTCATGACATGGAAATCATAGGATAAGTCTTAGGGACTGGTTCCTTGTGGATCTGGGGATAGAATTCAGGTCAATCGGCTTTTTTTTTTTCTTAAGTCCCTTCTAGCCTCTGAGTCATCTATTGTCCCATAAAATTTTTAAAATAGGGTCTGGAGAGGTGGCTCAGTAATTAGGAGGGCTCACTGCTTCCCAGCACCCACACAGAGGCTCACAAACATCTACACCCTCAGTTCTAGCAAACCCTACACCTCTCTGGTCTCTAAGGACTCCTGGACAGACAAACTCGGCAAACAAACTTACACTAAAATAAATCTTTAAAAAACACTTACCCTCTAAAACATGTTTTGATTTATTTTTTTCAAACATCATGTTCTGTGATAAAAATGGTTTTCAAACTATCCCCTTTGAAGTTCTACAGGCTTGCAAGAGAGGTAGCACTTGGAAGTCTTTACAGTCTTGAGGAGTGGGACATTTCTATTGCAATTGTTAAAACAATACATGAGCATTTTATCACTTACGGTGAGAGCTAGATGCGAAGCATTTGCTCAGTCTGTGCATACAGTCAGGGTGCCTTTTATTACATTGTTCTGACTCTTCTTTTTTTGAGACGGGGTCTTATTATGTGGCTCTGGCTGTCCTGAAACTTGATTATGCAACCCAAGCTGCCCTCTAACTCAGAGATTCTGCCTTCCAAGTGCTAGGATTAAAGGTGTGCGCTCTAGGCCTGGTTCTCATACTATTCTCTGTGTTTTACAAAGACACCTGGAATGCCTGAGCAAATGGAAGCGTCGCTGTAGGGAGTGCTGTGAAGTTACGTGGATCCAATACCTGAGTTCTCTGAAAAGCTCCACACTCTGGTGAGTCATCAGGTTGTTCAGCAGCCACTCAAGGCACCTGAGGATAAAGTGTGCTCAGCTCTTTTATCTGAAACTCGTAACTCCCCGATGTCTTATAGTTCACAGAAAAGATATTAATCATGCTAGGCCATGCTCAAAGTTTCTACCTCAGTGATCTGAAATTTAGTATAGCTTTTGTCAGTAGTTATTACGGGACATTCCCTTTATATTAGTATCATTTCTCATTAAGAAGTTAAATACCTTGTAAGACGTTACCTTCTATACAATTTGAAAATGAGTTCTGCAATTCTCAAGAGTCAAACTGTCCATATTTGTTAGTATCAAGTCTACGATGCCTACTCCCTAAGTGGTGGCCACAGCTGTATGAGCATATGTCAGCCCTGTCATGGCCAAGAGCAACTCAGAGCAACTTAATGCTCAGTCAAGAAGAAAGGCAGGCTTTCAAAGCAACGAATTCTATCATTCTGCTCTTTCCCCCATTAATTCTTTCTTATATCCTTGTAAAATTCCAAAACAACCAAATTCCCAGAAGTGGGATGGGAAAAAGAAAAGTGACTCACTTTTTCTTTACAGAGTCTAATCCATAGGTGCCTGCTGAGCTGTAATAGCCACACACAGTTTTCACATTAATTGTCTCCTTCATTGTCTCACCACACTGCTGGATTAGACCATCCTGTAAATATAAACAAGCACTGCAAAGGCCATTCCACCTGGAAAACCAGCGCTCATAGGGGCTTTCACATATTACAAAGGAAAAACAAATCAAAATAGCAAGAAAGGAAGGACGGAAGGAAGAATGGAACGATGGATCAAAGGACAGAAGAAAGGATGGAAGGAAGGAAGGAAGAATGGAAGGAAGGACAAAAGGCAGGATGGCAAGAAGGATGGAAGGATGGAAGGAAATTCATCAAGTGCAGCAAGCTTAAATGTTTTTCTAAGTTTAATAAAAATATTGAAAAAAGAATCTAGCAAGTACCCCCACTCAACACCTAGAACTGGGGATGAAATGGGCAGGGGAGGCACAGCAACAGAAGATGCTGTGTGCCTTGTTTTCTGTTTTCTTCAACAGCACCTTACTGTATGTTTTTTCCTGCTCTTATTAATCTAAGAATTCTTCACAGTCAGCTAATAAAGAGACAGGATAGACAAAGAAATAATACAAATATATGGAACATCACTCAGTAAAGTTTAAAGTACCATTAATACCCAAAAGAGGCCTCTAAAGTATATCATAGTGTTAAATAACAAATTAATATTCTAATCTAAAAGATTCACATAGGTTTCAAAAAACCACCTCCTATGCACAAAAAGAATATTGTCATTTTTCATTAGATTTCTGAAATAAACTCATCATGCAACTATATTATTAAGTTAGAGTTAGTAAGTTATAAAAATAAGGCAGAAAGCAGATTTAGAACAAATCCAAAAGGACTAAAGTTAGAAAATATATTCAAAATAAGTGTTGGAAAGATAAAAATATCAACCAGGACAATAAACAAGCTAATAACTAACACTTTAAATAGATCAGCAGGTCAAACCACATAGCTTAAATTAAAGCACAAAATTGCCACATTGGTTTTTGAATTTACCTCAATTCTAGACCCTTCTTTTCCTAACACCTTAACTTCACTGCCCCAGTAGACCCCCCCCACACACCTCGACTTCTTCTGGAGCCTTTTCCTCTCTGTGGTTATTACTGCTACCTTCATCCAGATGGCATTTGGACGATCACATACATTTGTCTCTCTAATGCACTCGCTTCGCTTCACACCTTGTACTTGAAAGTCTTTTGTTGTTTTGGTGTGGGGCTGGGAAACAAACCCAAGACCCTGTGCATGCCGGGCGAGTGCTCCATCACAGAGCTGCCAACCTAAAGCAGAAACTATCTTTCCCTGATTAAAATCTAAAAATCAAATGTGCTCACAAACAAAGTTAAACTTAATATACAAAGGAACCTTCATGCCCTGGTCTTAGTTTTTCTCTCCAATATTTTTTATTTTTATTTATGTTTTGTTTTATTTCTTGAGATAGGATCTTACCATGTAACTTTGGCTGGTCTGTAAGTCACTATAGACCAGGCTGACCTTGACCTCAGAGATTTGCCTGCTTCTGCTTCCTGAGTGCTGGGATTAAAGATGTGCACTACCATATCTGGATATTTTACATAGTTATTAATTTATGTTGTATGAATGGTGGAGCACACATTTCATAGCGTGCATGTAGCGATCGAAGGATAACCTGGGGAGTCAGCTCTCTCCTTCTACCCTATCTGTCCTGGGGATGGGACTCAAACTGTCAGATTTGGTGGCAGGTACCTACATAGGCTCTACTGTCTTGCCAGTCTCCCAACTCTACTTAACTGATACTGGAATTCCAGACTCCTTAACTTCTCTAACTCTCCACCCTTTCACGTTTTAGGTCTTTCTGTTCCTGGCCCGAAATGTTTTGTCCCCTTTTCACACAGTGCAAGGTATGCACACTTCAAACTCAATCTAGAAATACAGGGTCCTGTGAGGATATTAGGTTGAGCTGGCCCTTCCTGTCTTTACTAGTCCACGAGACCCCATGAAGCGTTTATGCTACACTCGTAACACTGGGTAACTGGACCTCTGAGCTATGTATCCACCTCTCACCTGACCCTCACTGCACTGTGAGCTCCTGGAAGGCACACACAGATTGTTCATCCTCATTGGCCCCCTTCACCAAGTCCCACACACTGCACAGTATACTCAATATACAGTCACTGATTGACACACATCATTTATATAGGATGATATCATAATTAGAAAGCTTAAATAACAGACTCAGCTTTTCTTTGACTAAATTACTGATCACAAACCATCACTCAGCAGCGATGTCACCAATGGACAGAAGTCTGCAGAGGATGTGGGCAAGTGAATGGTCCCAACTGGTGACACACCAAGGAGGTGTATCTACTCCACCTACTTCTCACAGAGATTAAAGCCCTCGATTTAACTAAACAGCTTCGGTTGAGTACTTCAACAATTTCTAACAAATGGAGTATTTATACATTGTGTTTTAAAGACTGAAAAAGCAGAATCTCACTTCTGTTTAGAGGTGTGCACCAAGATATTCCAGGCACTGCGACACCATTGAGTGGTGGCATACTCACCAACTGCAGCATGCAAGCTGCAGCCAAGATGGCGACGACACGGCTGGGTTTTATTAAGACGTCATCTCGATACAGTGAGCCAAATGCAACCTGTAGTGCTGAAAGCAAAAGTGCACACATATATTGAAATGCTCCATGCAAGTGTGAGGCTCCTGTGAAAGCAGCAAGGACATTAGTATGCACCTAGTGAAGCACCATTAAATGGCAGCCATGGCTACTGATGGTATTATCACATAACAGTGCTTGCTGCGGTGGCTTCTGCCCATTCCTGCCATACTCTTCTCTCTATAATCTTAACATAGTCAGTAGTTAGGATTGAGGCCTGTGTTGCGGGAGGTCCTTCCGCTCCTCCAGCCTATAGCCGCTGAGATACCAGCCCACTGGGGCGTGGTCTCTCTCTCTTCACTTCCTGCTCTGCTGGCGACTAGACTCCCTTCCTGGTTGTTCAGAGGGCTGTTGTCTGGGACGGTTATCTGTAAGTTTTTTCCCCTTTAAATAAATACCACCCTATTAATCATAATTCCAAACTGGTGTGGCATTGTTTGTGACTTACGCCTTCAGGCCTGGAGCATAGTTGTATCAGAACTAGTGAGTGGATCCATCACTAAGTGTAGGTACACAGCCCATCACTCCATGATAGTATTTTCTTTAGGGGAGTAGGTAAGGAGCTCTGTAGCACAATTAATAAACACCCAGAGACAGATATTGGGGTTCAACCTGAAAGTCAGAAAAACAAAACAACCAGCCACTGGTTCTTATCTCTACCTCAGTCTGAAATGGCGGTCCTGCCTCCAGGAATCTCAGAATGAGACTGAGCTGAGACCTGTCTCCTCCCATCTTATATTCCTCTCTAGACTGGGATTAAAGGTGTGCACCACTACCACCCAGTTTCTCTGGCAACTAGTGTGGCTATGGGGATTAAAGATGTGTGTCACTACTGCCTGGTCTGCAAGGCAGACCAGGGAGGCTGTTTTACTCTCTGATCTCCAGGCAAGCTTTATTTATTAAAATACAAATGAACTATCACTTCAGAGCCCACTCACTATATATATATATAGCTCAGGCTGATCTCCAATTCACAGCAATCCTCCTGCCTGACCCTCCTCAGTGCCTGCATTACAGACCCATAGTACCAGGCCACCAAGGTGTCAGTTTAACGCCTGGCTACGTCTGTGCCACTCAAGCCCAGCTCCTCACAGCTAAGTCTGCTCCTCTTCCAGTGCTTCTCTCATCAATGCTCCTCAGTTTAATTTGTGAATGCCTTAAGCTTCTTTGCCTATGGAGCAGGTCCTGGGCTTCTCCACTCGGCCTATCAAATGAGATGAGCAGGAGAAGCAGGATAGGGACAGGAGAGGACGATCTGCATGAGGCCCACTGAGATGCTTTCACAGCCCTTACCTCCTCCCTAGCCTTGCTTCCGCAGCCACAGAGCCTCTGAGCTTGGACACAGGTGCTAAAGATTCATATGCTTATTGCTCCACAAAAGATCCTTACACACCATTTATTTTTATTTTTTGGTGTTAGAGATCAAACCCTGCACAGGGTAGGAAAGTACTCTAACCCTAACTATACTCCCACCTCTCAATACACCCTTTAAAAAGGAGTCCCACCTTCTGTTCCCTCTCCCGCATCCTTCTCATCCACAGACACACGGGCAGATTGATGGGACTCCGGGGACAAATAGAGACAGGAAGGACAAAACAAACTATGGAGTGAATTAATTGGAAATCTTCCCTTTCAGCAGATAACACAACTTCCCCCTAGCCTATAAGGCTAGGATATTTTTCATCAAGGAATAGTAAGGCTACATCTTTATGATTTTTATACATTGATAATTATGGAGCGCATACCTTCTATATCAATGTTCTGGTCAGGAATCTCCAGTTCAATAATATTCATGCTGGATTCTTTCCAAGAACCACTGAACATACTAGAGAAGTAGCCAGACTAGAAAAAGAAGTCAATGATTAGCTAGTACATTTGTCATTAGCTAATATTTTATCATTTCTAACTCCAAGCAGCTACCTAATCAAAACTGATCTAACATACCACTTCAAAAGAAAAAGAGCATCAAAACATCTACAGGAGAAAACAAATTAAAATACGGTCATTATGGAGAATGAACTAACAACATGTTCATCCTGACACTGCTGCCAAACTAAACCAGATTCTTAACTACTATCAGAGTCCCAAACCTGCGTCACCATGGAACTGGTCAGCTTCTCACCGGTCAGCACACCACAGATTTCTCACAAGCAACAGCACACACAGTGGGTGTATGATTCTGAATTCAGGAGAGCTGAGGAAACAAGGCCTCCTCAAACTACTAACTTCTCCCTGTGGTCTCCCAGTGATTAAGGATCCAGAGTACTCCCAGACTGGACCAGAAAGAATGCATCCCAAAGAAATACAAGACCCACTATTTAGTTTTATGTGACCACAATTGTTTCTGAATTCCAACATGGGTGACGTCTACTGTTACCTACTGGATCTATTCCTCATAATTAGCACTGTAGTTCTTTAGAACAGATGAAATATTAACTAATTAAAAGTCCCATTCCACATCAAAAATATGTAAGTAACTGAAATAGAGGGAAAGAGGGCATTCCTCAGCATTTGTCTGTGCTCCAGGATGGTTAGCAGTAAATCACGCTCCAGTGCCTCAGCTCTGCCCTGACTGTGCATAGGCTCACACTCTTTACATCCCGCAGTGGCCTGCCATGCCTAGTATAGTGTAAATGTGATATATATATCACTGTTTTTTAGGGGGGTGACAAAAGCTTTACACATGTTAAGTACAGATGCAACTGTCTTTTTTCCGAATATTAGTAACAGAGTTGTTACACCTCAGGCCAGCTGTTGACTATGGCCCATAACAAGGACATAGACGATGGTTTCTGTCTGAAGGTGCTGCATGATTTGTGAGACTTGAATGATGACTAATCTGGTTTCACAGAGGCCACCTCACCTTTAGGTCAGTAAGAGACCTAAAGGGATTCAAAAGACAGATATAGTAAAGATTGGTATTTTGATGTATACCCTGATTATATTCTTTGGGATTTTAAAAGGATCTCCTCTTTCCTTCCTTTCTTAAAATATTCTGAACTATATTCTTCAAAACAAAGTAAACTTGTTCAAAAATAAATTTTAAAAGTTTTGATCAATGTTGGGTGGTGGTGGGGCATGCCTTTAATCCTAGTACTTGGAAGGCAGTCTGTGAGTTCAAGGCCAGCCTGTTCTACAGATCGAGTTCCAGGCCAGCCAGGGTTGTTACACAGAGAAACCCTGCCTCAAAAAACAGCACATCAGGGGCTGGAGAGATAGCTCAGCGGTTAAGAGCACTGACTGCTCTTCCAGAGGACCTGGATTCAGTTCCCAACACCCACATGGCAGCTCACAACTGTCTGAAGATCCAGTTCCAGGGGATCTGACACCTTCACACCAGTGTACATAAAATAAAGTAAATAAACAGTAAGAAATATTAAAAGGGCTGGAGAGATGGCTCAGAGGTTAAGAACATTGCCTGTTCTTCCAAAGGTCCTGAGTTCAATTCCCAGGAACCACATGGTGGCTCACAACCATCTGTAATGGGGTCTAGTGCCCTCTTCTGACCTGCAGACATACACACAGACAGAATATTGTATACATGCTAAATAAAATAAATATTTAAAAAAAAAAGAAATATTAAAAAAAAACCCAGCACATCAGATAAATGAAATCACCACTTGCAGGTTTTGTTTTTAACACCACTGGATTTTCTAGTAAGCATTAACTTCCCATTCACTTTCTATAAAGAGCAAAATTTCAGAGAAATGTATTCTAATTGTTATAAAATAAATAACCTTAACCTGAATGTTACAGATTTTCTCCCCAATTCTTCCATTTTTCAGCAAAAGGCACTAAAACAAATTTATTTTTAAAAGATTTATTTATTTATTATGTATACAGTGCCCTGCCTCCATGTATGCTTGCATACTAGAAGAGGGCACCAGATCTCATTGTAGATGGTTGTGAGCAGCTGTACAGGTGCTGGGAATCTAACTCAGGACCTCTGGAAGAGGAGTGTCTTCTATCTACCTGTTGCTTTCATTGGTTAACTAATAAAGAAAACTGCTTGGCCTGATAGGTCAGAACATAGGTAGGTGGAGTAGACAGAACAGAATGCTGGGAAGAAGGTAATGAGGCAGACGCCATGGAGCCAGCTGCCAGGTCAGACATGCTGAATCTTTTCCGGTAAGCCACCACCTTGTGGTGCTACACAGATTATTAGAAATGGATTAATCAAGATGTGAGAATTAGCCAATAAGAGGCTAGAACTAATGGGCCAGGCAGTGTTTAAGTGAATACAGTTTTCGGTGTAATTATTCTGGGGCTAAGCTAGCCGTGCGGGATGAAAAGCAGACTTGCTAGCCTCTTCACCACAAGTTCTCTTAACCTCTGAGCCACCTCTCCAGCCCTAAAATAAACTTCTTGACAACAAAGAGGCAACAGTCGGCTTTCACCTGCAGGGCCCACCATCTTTCTTTCCAGCAGATACTTCACTAGGGGAGAGCTCACTATGAAACTCAACCAAACAGCAGAACACACCCCAGAGAGCCCAGGCTTCTCCAAGCAGCTCCCCAGCCTGATGTTTTCATCAGGGAAATACTCACTTGACATAAATAGATTTTGTGTAAGCTCCACTCTTCACCTAGAGCACAGATCTTAATGTCACTGTTCTCACCATTCAAAAACAATGTTTGATAGATGTACTTAGATGTGCTCTTTAGCTTTTTCCTGTTAAGAAAACACAAAATGATATAAGCAAACAGCTCAGTGGTAGACCACTAGCATCACTAGGCCCTGTCCAATACCAGCACATCAAAACAGGCAACATCTCACTGATTTCCATATACCACTTTTGTCCCACTTCTGAAAGATCCAACTTACCCACAATATGAACGAGGAGGAAGAGACATGTCAACAGAGGCTACAATGGGTGCTCTTACTATCAGCAGACAGGTAAAGCAGGAGAGAGATATCTCCAGCTATTCTTTATAAATTGTTGGTTTTAAATCAATTTAAGCTATTTGCTCAATAAACAAAGACAGGTGAGCAATCACACTTTGTTTATTTCCTTGTTTAGAAAACAGTGCTATAGCCGGGCGGTGGTGGCGCACGCCTTTAATCCCAGCACTCGAGAGGCAGAGGCAGGCGGATCTTTGTGAGTTCGAGACCAGCCTGGTCTACAGAGCTAGTTCCAGGACAGTCACCAAAGCCACAGAGAAACCCTGTCTCAAAAAACAAAACAAAAAAAAAAAAAAAAAAAAAAAAAAAAAAAAAAAAAAAAAAAAAGCCGGGCGCCTGGGGTGCATGCCTTTAATCCCAGCACTCATGGAGGCAGAAGAAGGCAGATCTCTGTGACTTTGAGGCCAGCCTGGTCTACAGAGTGAGTTTCAGGATAGCATGGGCTACATAGAGAAAACATGTCTTGAAAAGACAACTAGTGCTATGGAAGATTCCATACTGCTGCAGTAACTGTTGCTTAACTAGAATCCAGTTGGTAGGGTGCTTGCCTTGAATGTATAAGGCCCTGGTTCAATCCTCAGCAATACAAAAAAAGGAAAAAATTCATTCAAACTTATTTCAGCTCCAAACTAAACTAATTATAACTAATTTTAAACTCACAGTTTTCCCCACTAGACAAATAAATGGTTTGCAACCCTAGATCAAAGCTTTTCAGAACTATGCTCAAAGGATAAGTGTAGTGAGGGGAGCAGGCCGGCTTTTTGTCCTGCCCGGCTCCTGCACGGCTAGCTTAGCCCCAGAAATAACACACAAACTGTATTCATTTAAACACTGCCTGGCCCATTAGCTCTAGCCTCTTATTGGCTAATTCTCACATCTTGATTAACCCATTTCTAATAATCTGTGTAGCACCACGAGGTGGTGGCTTACCGGGAAAGATTCAGCATGTCTGACCTGCCGGCTGGCTCCATGGCGTCTGACCTCACTTCCCATCTTCCCAGCATTCTGTTCTGTCTACTCCACCTACCTAATTTTCTGTCCTATCAAAGGGCCAAGGCAGTTTCTTTATTAGCTAATGAAAGTAACATATAGACAGATGACCCTCCTCCATCAGATAAGCAGATTAGGGGCCATGAGTAAGGGTAGGTCCATAAAATATGGACACCCTGTAACCCCACCCAGAGCACCACCAACTGTATCTGCAAATATATAGACTTCTGCACAAGATTTATTTTAGTAGAAGAGCTGAGTTGTAAAGCTTGGCAAACACAGTCTTACAGACATAGCTCAGTTGGTAGAGTGCTTGCACAGCATGCACAAGGCCTTTGGGTTCAATCCCCACCACTGTATACACCAGATATAATGGACCAAGTCTGTACTCCAGCACTGGGGAGGAATAGGAAAAACAACCAGGAGTTCAAGGCCATATTTTGGTCAATAGTGAGCTCAAGGCTAGCCTAGACTACATGGAATCCCTACTCAAAAAAAAGTTCGCAATCTCTGCTCCAGATGATCCAGTAAGTAAGAGAATGGGGGCCAACAGCCAACAGAGAGTGATCCAGTTTTAAAATACATAATTTTAAAAGATGTTATTTATTTACATATGTGTCTGTGCATCTGTATACAAGCATGCACATGTGTAGATGCACATGCCTGTGAAATGAAGAGGTCACAGGAGGGTGGTAGAAGTCCTTCTTTATCACTCTCCCTGCTTTTTTGTTTGATTTTTGAGACAGGGTTTTCCTATGTAGTGCTGGCTGTCCTAGAACTCGCTCTGTAGACCAAGTGCTGGCCTCCTACTTGGAGATCCACCTGCCTCTGCCTCCTGAGTGCTGGGATTAAAGGTGTGCACCACTAATGCCCAGCTCTACTGTTCCTTTAAGGCAGGTTCTCTCCCTGAATCTGGAGCTTATATTTTCTGATAAATTGAAAAACAGAAAGCCCCCAAGATCCTCCAGTCCATGTCTCCCTCCTGCCTCCCCCAGAGCTGGGGCTGCAGGTATGCACAGCATAGCTGGTTTGTTACATGGGTGCTGGGTTCATATATGAATTCCAGTTCTCACGATAATGAAGCAAGTGCTCTTAACTGCTGAGGCATCTCCAGCCCAAACTAACTTATCCTAAAATTTCTGATGACTTCTGGTAGCTTTCCTAGTAGTTTAAACTTTTTAAAATCTCTGGGCCTGACAGATGGCTCTGTGGTTAAGAGCTCTGGACCGTGGTTTGATTTCCAGTGACTACATAGCTGTTCCCAATAGTCTGTAACTCCAGTCCCAAGGGATCTGGTGACCTCTTCTGGTCTCTGAGGGTACTACTGCATGCACAAGGTTCCTGTAAAGCACCCATACATATAAAGATAACCACCACCACAACAGAAACCAAATAATTGCTGAGTGTGGTAGTTCTAATTGTTAATTTGACACAATCTAGATCTACCCGAGAATAAAATCTCAAGGAGAGATTTGTCTGAGGGTTATCTAAGTTAATTAAGGTGGGAAGATCAACATTTTGGGTGGTACCATTCCCTACAAAGATTTCTAAACTGGGTAAACATGGAGGAAGCAGAGAATGCATTGTGTTAATTCACTGTTCTTTGCTCTTGACTCTGCATACAATGTGCCAGTTGCTTCCAGTTCCTGCCACCTTGATTTCCCTGCAATGATGGACCGTAAGCTGGAATTGTCAGCTAAATAAATTTCTTCCCCAAACTGTTTCGTCAGGGTGTTTTACCACAACAGGAAAATAACTGGGTGTGGTGGTGCATACCCATAACCTCAGCGCTCCTAAGACAGCAGATCAAGAGTTCAAAGTCAGTCTTGGCTAAACAGCAAGTCTGAATGAGACCCTGTCATGAAACAAAACAAGAGGAAATCACTGCTTCACCTGTGTCTGGAATCAGCATTGCATTAACAGGGTTCTCTAGACAAAACACACACACACACACACACACACACACTCTTATAAGGGTGATTTATCAGAACAGTTTTTAGGCTGTGGTCCAGCTAAGCTACCAACAGAAGGTCCAAAAATTCAGTAGTGGTTCAGCTCATGAGGCTGCCGAGAAGGTGTGGCCCAGATGAAAGATTTAAAGGCATATCATACTACCTCAAAAGATCAAGATTAAAAGTGAGTCTTCCCACTTCAAATGATTTAATTAAGAAAAAAACACCTCACAGGTGTACCCAGCCCCTTAGGCTTTAGTTAATTCGAGATGTAGTTGAGTTGACAACTAAGAATAGTCTTTCAATATCGATTAAGCAATCACAAAAATGCTCCATATGCTTCAAGAAATGTTCCAATTCAGACTCCCTCACATAACACTAGGCTGTCAAGTTGACAGCTGAAACTAAGTAGAAACATGAAAGTCAAGGAAAAGAGCGAGCAAGAGTTCCAAAGGAAACTCACAGCACAGGGAAACAGGAATTTTTAAAAATATATGTTTGTATGCCTGTAATTCTTAAATGACTGTGCTTATGAAATGATAATGGGTGCAATAGCGGAAAATTGCTCAGAACAAGAAAGAGATATTTAAAGACAAGCATGTGAGTCTGGATTGTCAGGGTTCACCAATACCATGCTACCAAAAGACTCACAATTAGAAGATTCATTATATTCTAAAATACCACAGAAAATACTTTCAAAAGTTCAGAGGAGAAAAAATATGGTCAAGTAAAAAGAAAACAGAATTAGACTAGGGTCAAATCTTCATCTATGCTTAGGCAAGAAGGCAAAGACAGTGTCACATCATCAAAGGCTCTGTGCGTAAAGATACCTGTTGCCAAGTCTAAGGACTCAAGTTTGATGCCTGGGACCTTCGTGTGAAATAGGAGAGAGTCAATTTCCCGTCCTCTGACCTCTGCACGGGAATATGTACGCACATGTACACACACCAAATAAAATTACAGTAACTGTTTCAGCCGGGCTGTGGTGGCACACACCTTTAATCGCAGCACTTGGGAGGCAGAAGCAGGCAGATCTCTGCTGAGTTTGAGGCCAGCTTGATCTACAGAGTGAGTTACAGGACAGGATCCAAAGCTACACAGAGAAACCCTGTCTTGAAAAACAAACAAAACAAACAAAAAACTCTCAACAACAACAACAAAAAAAAAAACCAATAATTTTTTTTAAAAGAAGACTTCTGCACCTAAGGTTCAGTGGTCACAGGGTAAGAAAGACAGGAAGAGCCAGAGGAACAGGAAATTTGCTGAGAGATTTTTGTGTCCTAGAAATATCAAAGAAGCTTCAAAGATAGACGACACCTCACCAATATAGCTGCCTAAACAAGACCTGAAAAGGATAATACCAACAGGCACACTAACCTGGAAGAGGGACCTGTCATTGAGCCTCGACTCTAGATGAAGAGCTACAGGCAACTAAGGAATGCTGAGAGCTGGAGAAATACTGTCTTCCCCGGGAAGGGTCCTTGAATTGATTATCCAATACTAGTGATCAGCCCCCAAATCACACTCATAAACGCAACATTATATAGACTCAACAGGCTGCATTATATATTTAGAGAGGATAGAGGTCATGTATTTGAGAGAGAGCAAGAGTACGTGGATACAGGGGAAAGGTTTAAGGGAAGGAGGAAAATGATGTAATTATATTTTAATTTCAAAAATAAAAGCTATAAAAGAGTAGATGTTTAAAGATATGAAAAGTCATATAAAGTACCATAAGCTGTCAGAGGGAAAAAACAGAGACTAAGTTTCATTTATATAAGCAAAAATAATCACCTTTGGGCTGGAGAGATGGCTCAGTGGTTAAGAGCATTGCCTGCTCTTCCAAAGGTCCTGAGTTCAATTCCCAGCAACCACATGGTGGCTCACAACCATCTACAATGAGATCTGGTGCCCTCTTCTGGCCTGAAAGCATACCTTCAGACAGAATACTGAGAATACTGTATACATAATAAATAAATAAAATCTTTAAAAAAATAAAATAAAATAATCACCTTCTCCACTCTTTCATGAGAAAATATCTGAAGATGTAGTTCACTGAAATGACAAAGCTGGGGGGGGTACTTCTTTAATCCCAGCACTTGGGAGGTAGAGAAGTGCAGACATCTGTGAGTTCAAGACCAGCCTGGTCTACAAAGCGAGTTTTAGGACAGACTCCAAAGCTATGGAGAAACCCTGTCTTGAAAACCAAAACTTAAAAAAAAGAAAAGAAATAAAGGAGAAAGAAAGGGGGAGAAGCTACTGAACTACTGAGAACCTCAGTTATAATAATTAGAAGCAGGCAGACGCAGACTGGAGGAAAGGCAGGCCCTTGTAGGCAGTCTAGGGTTCAAAGATGGGTTCCATGCAAGCGTACCTCAAAAGAGTGAGAAAAATCTCAAAACACAATAAAAGGATATTATTATTTTATGCAGCGAGAAACTCTAGGACAACAAGAAACTTTTAAAAGGGGGCCAGGCCAGGCATGGCGACACTGACTTCAACCCTAGGATCAGGCGGGGATAGTGGTAGTGAGATCTCTGTGACTCCCAGGCCAGCCAGAGCTACACAATGAGACACTGAAGGGAGGGAGTGGGGTGAGATGGCTCAGCGGGGAAAGGCCGTGCCCACCAGACCTCAAGCCCTAAAATCCACAGACCCCTCAAGCTGTCTTCTGATCTCTGTACATGCACTGTTGCAATACCTTCCTCAAACAAAAATAAATGTAGATATTTATGTAGATATATTTATGTAAATAAAATACAAACAGAATCAGCCCAGCTGGAAGCACTTGACAGGAGGTAAGAAAAGATCCCAGAGGCTAGGAATGTAGCTCATAGGACAGAGTGCTTGCCTACCATCCATGAAGTCCTGGGCTCAGTCCCAACATGGATCAGTGACACTGCATTCCAAAAGGTGAAAGTTTAGTCTAACATGAGGTTAGCAAATGCTTCCCCTGACACAGGCCCGAGAAGAGTGCTCCGTAAGCCTTGTCTACAGCCTGCTATCAGTGACTGGCTTATACAGTCAGAATACACCTGCTCACTAGATTTCCATTTCTTTACAAATAACCTGTGAACATGATGCAGAAAATCTGCTGCAGAACAGTGTGAATGTTAGCACTGTGTCCATGTAAAAGACAGGCAGTTAGCAGAAGGGTTAGTTGAGGGGTAGGCACAGGAGCTAAAGCTTTTCACAAGCAGGTTTGTTGAGGTGGGCAAGCACAACGGACAACCTGACAAGGAATCAGAATCAGCAACCCAGATTACGGAGCCAAGAATTTTCTTACACCTTCATCTCTGCAGTCAGACATCGACTAGACACTCACACTCTGAATTCTGACATGTTTTTTTTCTGACATGCTTTTCTTTTCTTTTTTTTTGAAACAGGGTCTCACAACATAACCTAGGTTGTCCTTGAACCTTGAGTCTCCTGTCCCAGCCTCCTGAGTGCTGAGATTATAGGTATGTGTCATGCACTTTTTTAAAAAAGATCTTTTCTTCTTATATTTTGTCTTTAATAGTTAATTTCCTATTCTTTGTTAGTAAGATTTATATTAAAATTTCCTTTTTCAGATCAGTTTCTCTTCTTTAAAATGTGTGCTCTGTCATATATTTCAACAATTACATTAAACATACATGGTCTATAAACTAATCAAAAGGTATAGACTGTCTTACTGGATTTTTTTTTAAAAAGCAAGATTCAATTATATGTTGTATACATACCTAACTTAAATATATATACACAAACAGGGGCTGGGCAGTTACTCAGACACGAAAGTGCTTTTCAAGCACAAAGACCTGAGTTGAATAGGGGGTAAGCAGGGATGAGGGTAGGGGTGGGGGTGAAGATAGCAACCCAAATTGAATTGCCAGCATCTGTAATCCTAATGGGGTAGGGGGAAACAGGCAGATCCTTGGACCTTGCTGGCTGGCTCGATTAGCAATCAATGACCCTCCACTTTAGTAAAGGTAAGGTGGAGAGCAATACTGAAAGACCCTCCATATGCAGGCACATCTGTGAACAGATGCTGCCGGGGAAATAGTTTGTCAGCAGAGTTTACCTAGAATGGCTAAGGCACTGGGTTATGGGAGGGATTGTCTGATGGGGTGGTTGGTTGATGGGATGTGGGATATAGGTTAGAAAAGGATGGGGCAGGTACATCAATTATCAAAAGGAAGTAGGAATGGCTAAGTCGCTAAGGCTAAATAAAGGACGCACATCTTATGACATAAGGGTCAGTTCACCAAAGAGTTCTAATACTTACTGAGTGCACAAAAGGCAGGCACTGTGGGCCTGTAGAGGTAACTCAGGAGTGAAGAGCATATATCGCTCTTATTCAGGATCCAAGTACAATTCCCAGCATCCATATGAGGGGCTCACAACATCCCTGGGACTAGAGTTACCAGGTATCACCACCCTGGATACCTGGACTCTGCAGGAATGTGCACAAACCCACATACAGACATACACATAAGTAAAAATAAATCTTAAAAAAAAAAATTCAGCTACCTCATTTGTGCTCATTCTTAGGTCTAAATACTTGAGCGCTTTCAACACTCCCCAGCCCCTTCCTCCTCTCCCTTCTCTCCAGGTCACCATATACAGCCCCGGAAGGTCTTGAACTCACTCTCTGGCCCAGGCTGACCTCCAACTTAAGATCCTCCTGTCTCGGCCACCAGACTTTACATATGACGGGCTTGTGCCACTTTGCTGGGCTAAATCTGTGCAACTTTATGAGGTGGAAATAGTATTTTCATTTTTCTGTACATCCACCTTGTAAATACATTCACACATAAACCCTAATGACAGGGTTTTATATCAATCTGGTTTTTACCTATGCTGTTTATATGTTAGCTCTGCCACTGAGCCACGTCTCCAGCACCTAGACTTTTTTGTCAACTAAAATGCAATGCATGTGTAGCAAAATACTGAACATATAAGTTTTTAAAAATTTCATTAAAAATTACATCTGTGTGATTCTAACATTGACCTTAAAAGAGAAAAAAGAGCAAATATATTCCTTATATGAAAATACATTCTGATGTAAGCCACATTTACTTTACAAGCAATTTTTTTTTTTCAATTCTTCCCTCAAAAATCTTAGGCAAACTACACAGATCAGAGCCTACATCAAGAAGTCTACTCTGACAAGCCTTTATTCTTAATTCGGGGGAACGTACAGTACTGCCAGTCTTCACATGTGCAATCACTGGTCCGTCAAGTAGACACAGAGAGGTGTCCACGCCAGGCAAGTTTTCCTGTGGCTACCTACTCAGAAAGCAAAGGCACACTAGGGATGTCCGCAGATGCTCTGGCTAGTCCTTGCTGTCCCAGGTTGAGGCTCTGACATTCAGGAAGATTCTGGGTAAAGTGCAGAATCCTAGGCTCTTCAGCTGCCGCACTGACCCCAGGTCTGTTGCAAATGTCCACCTCCCGCACTGACCCCAGGTCTGTCTGCAAACGCCCACATCCCGGACTGACCTCAAGTGTCTGTAAACGCCCAGGTCCCGCACTGACCCTAGGTCTGTCTGCAAACGTCCACCTGCCGCGCTGACCCCAAGTCTGTCTGCAGACGTCCACCTGCCGCGCTGACCCCAAGTCTGT
>NW_004949099.1:856443-877025 GCF_000317375.1 Microtus ochrogaster
TGCAAACGTCCAGCTCCCGCACTGACTCCAGGTCTGTCTGCAGACGCCCAGCTCCCGTACTGACCCCAGGTCTGTCTGCAAACGTCCAGCTCCCGTACTGACCCCAGGTCTGTCTGCAGACGCCCAGCTCCTGCACTGACCCCAGTTGCCCAGCATGCGCCGGCTTCCACACTGATCTCAGGTCTGCCCCGCACGAGCTCAGCTCCCACACCGACCCTCCCCGCGCGGCCGCCCCGCACTCTCCTGTCAAGGGCACCGGCTGCCCATAGCTCGGTACCTGCGCGGGGTGTTTAGCAGCCGCTGCTGCTCGTCGCCCTCGTCCTCGTCCTCGTCTGTCTCGGAGTCGGGGTGGCAGTAGCACAATGCGCCGCTGCTGCGCTTGCGCTTGCGGCCGCCCGGACAGTAACAGAAGCCCTGGGCCGCATCCTCGCCCGCGTCTGACCAGCGGGACGCGCCCCCAGAACCGGACGCGGGTTCGGGCTGCTCAGCGCGCCCCGCGGGCCGCAGCACCCGGCTGCTCAGCGCGCCCATGGCTCCGGCGCCTAGGGAGCGCCAAAGGGCCGCCCCGCCATGCCTGACGCCCCACCGCCTACTCGGCAGCCGCCTCGCGCACAGCCCCAACCGTCGCCGAGAACGCAGTCATCATCTCCATCCTCCGCCCCGCCCGCCGCACCACAGCCGCCGGCTCCTCAAGACCTTGCCCCCTCGTTCTCGCAACAAAGCGCGCGCCGCAGAGCGCATGCGTGCGGCGAGCCCCCGGAAGGGGTGGAACCTGCTCGGCAAGATCGCGCATGCGCGGGCGTCGGACACGCCCTCGCCGAGCTTAGCCCGGGTGAGGACAAACCTTCAGTGCTTCCGGCGTTAACACAGGGGCGTGGGCGCTGGGTGCTTGTACTCGACGGGTTTGGGGACCCCTGTCTTTGATTCTTCCCGCGAGCTTCCTCGAGCCCGGGGTCTTCTCCAGCACTGTGAAGTCAGTTTGTGGACGGACATGTCATTATGGCCTTTGCTTCCCCTTCTGGGCTCTGGGACCATACTGTCCTGACTAGACGGCCTTTACCCCGTGTTGTTGAGAGGTGTCGATCGGGAACCACAACCAGCCTCCAGTTCCTGGCTCCTTTCTTCTGCCTTGTTTCGATTTGGTTATTTTATTGTGTCAGGGTCTTGTATTACATGCTGACCTTCGACTCTGTAGAATGATCTTGAACTTCTGATCTCCTGTGTCCACTTCTCGAATGCTTTTCTCGGATTTTCAGCACGGGCAACATTGCCAGCCTATTTAATTGCCGGGTATCCGACCCAGAGTTTCATGAATGCAAAGCACTACCAATTCAGTTACATCGATTTTCTTTCTTTTTCTTTTTTTAAGGAAGGGTCTCACTCTGAAGCTCAGGTTGGCCTGGAACTCTAGCCCATGAGTGCTGGGAGTTGAGGCATGAGCTACCATGCCAGCCTTCTATACTTTCCAAAGTAAAATGTTCATAATGAAATGTTTCAAATAGAGCAATACAAATATTTGCGGACCCACTAAGGGCTTGGACTTTTTATCACACTTACTTTGATTCGCTCTCCTTCCCCCTTCAGCTTGATTGAGATATAATGGATAATGATAAGAAAACGAGAAACCCCCTTGTGTACCCCCCTCTGCTTACATCCTCGCTTCTCCATGCTTTTTCTGTGCGTGTCTTTACATGCCACTCAGATGCTCTTTTCTGCAGCGCATTCAGACATGTAATTTAAATGGAATCAGACTTCCCCAAACCTATGATTCAGAACCTTTCTCCTCTCTTAAAACTATACTTTGGATTAAATCTTTAGTTATGGTCACCACTCATGGGAAGACTCATGATTTTCCAGTTCCTCGCCAAGGGGCTTCCGTTATTTTGTCTTTAACTCCTTTAGAACAGACATGAACATTATCCATAAAAGCTTCATCAAGCAGATCCCTGGAAACAGATTTTCTGGGAAATTTTCAACTTTCTGAGCTCTTGCCAAATTCTTCCCAGAACTGACCGCATCAACGCGCCATCTGCACTCCTTTTTGGCCGTGTACTTTGCAGGCCACCGAGGTCTTGCGTTTGTTCATCCCTGAGGAATTGTGAGGGCCCTTAGCTGAGGCAGGTTGAGGTAAACGTTGAAGAAAGAGAAGGGTGGCTGCAAAGGGATAGACTGGCATATGCGAAACTGTAGCTCCTTAAGCTAATCGTGAACTTAAGAATTGTGACTTTCTACCTTCCCTCTGAATTTACACTTAAAGCAAGAAAAACTCAGCCCACTGAAAGTACACAGTCACAAAACACTGTCCCAACCTCAGAAATGTTTAAAATTCTAGCTAAGATGTCACTTAAAGGTTAAACATCTACTAAAATTAGAACAAAGAACCTCGTAATGCTTCCAAAAGGTAATGAAGTTGGAGTAGAGATTCCACAGTTCTGAGGAGGTAGCGTCGGTTCCCGAATCTGTGTTAACTGGAATGACGGGTCACATCAGCATGTTGTCTGTGGTTCCACATCAAAGTGCAGGCCCCAATGCAGCGGGAACAAAGGGAAGTGTGTTCTTTGTGCACCTGTAACTTCTGTCCTTTGTGGTGCTAAGAAAGCAAGGGATGACTTGATCCCACTGAGCTACATTTCTGACCGTGTACGTAACGTTTACTGTAAATGCTCCACTGAGTGGAGCAGAGTGTCACTCATTTTCAGAGAGTCATTTAATGTCATTGAGTAGTGTTTGGCATACATAAATGCCAATGATTTTGTTGGTTTTGTTGGTTTTGCTACTTTGTTTTAGTGTGAGGGGGTGCCATTCCTTGTTCTCCCCACCCTGTGGGTTCTGGGGATTAAACTCAGGGTTTCAGCCTTGGTTTTTCAGGCTTGGCAGCAAAGGCCTTTACCTACTGACCCTTCTCAGTATTATCTTATTATTTATTTGGGTGTGTGTGTACTCGAGAGTGCCTGCATGTGCTCATGTGGAAACCAGAAGACAATATCAGTGTCGTACTCTCTACATCCTCCTCCTCCTCCTCCTCCTCCTCCTCCTCCTCATCATCATCATCATCATCATCATCATCATCATCAGAGACAGGGTCTTCCACTGAACCTGAAGTTCATTGGTTCAGCTATAAGTGCTAGCTACTGAGCCCCCGGGATCCATTCATCTCCACATCCCAGCCTTGGGGTTACAGACACATACTCACTGGCTGTGCCTGGCTTTCACATTGGTTACAGGGATCCAAACACTGCGCCTCGTGCTTGAGCGGCAAGCGTATTACTCTCTGAGCCATCTCCCCAGCCCTTGTTTTGCTTTTTTGAGGCTGGGACTCGTATGCTCAGGCTGGCCTCACACTGGCTATGTAGCCAGGGAGGGTTCTGATCCTCCTGCCTCCACCTCTCAGTGTAAACACTGGTCTTATAGAAGCAGGCTAACATACGATTAATGTGTTATTCTTTTATGTTGATGTTTAGTATCATGATTCCTTCAAAATAGTTCCTTCCATGGCTCAGGAAGAAAAACATCTCCGACATGGAAAAATCAAACAGAAAGAATACACATCCCTTTAAAGTCACTGTTTTTTAATTAAAAATTTCTCAGGTTGTATACAAACCAAACTTCATGATTACATGCAAGCACCATGTCTGACTGATTGCAGGAGCAAAAAGGCACAGTGGGAATCAAATCAACAATCTAAAGAGATTATTTTTTTTAACTGAAGAAAAAATTCCCTTAGGTTAGCCACAACCCAAAGCATTGTGAACCAGAACCTCATCCGAGTCTTGCTCTTTCCCGTCACCTTTGAGCAAGGTTGGGACAGGAGCCCTAAGACTGCGGAATGCTTGGTGTGAGTGACGCCCAGACTCCTGGGCTCCACTGAACCACTCTTGAGATTGAACTTGTTTGCGGAGTTGGTGACTTTACTACATTTCTTGGGAAGAAGGTGGTCTCAGTGCAAGGGGACATGAAGCCTGCCACGCCAAACACAGTACTTAGCAGTTAACATGATGGATACAGTCAAAGAAAGGAGGCTCATGGGAACTTCAATCCACAGTTGTGCAAAAGAGGAAATGGGGTGAAAATTATCAGTAACAGATGCCCAGGCTCCCACGTGAAGAAATGACTGGCTGCCCAGGGAAGAGAACACTTCTGTCCTGTCAAATTCTTACTGAAAAGAAAACCCAAAAGGAATTGGTGCATTCAGTCTCCGCAAAACACAAATGAGGAAATAATCTGTTACAGACATGGAGAACATTTTAATTTCTAATTCTAAATCTCCATTTAGTTCTTAAAAGCTTTGAAAGTACAGGTTTAAGGCATCAAAATGACTAACTATAGACGATAATAACACAGCCTAGACCACAGGAGGCAGCTGGAGGCGTTTTAACTGGAAATAAGCATTTGAGATAATGTTAATAGCAGTGCAGAAAAATGAAGTTTAAAAAAAATCAGCGTTAATAAGCCTCCTGTCCTAGGTCTTGTTTTAATCGTCTCCTCCGCAGAGAATGAGGAGAACCTTTCTGTAGTCTCCGGAAGTGTCGCCCTGGAAGAAAGGGGAACACAGTTACCAGCAGTCACATGGTTCTTAGCCTGTACACAGTTCAAAATCACCCATGTTCATTTTCAAACATGGCTAGATTTTTCTCAGGTCCTCAATTTTTTTTTATTACAAAAGTAACACTTGGGCCTGGAGAGAGGGCTTGTATACTAAGGGCACCCCTTGCTCTCACAGAGAACCCGAGTTTGGTTCTTGGTGCTCTTAGTTGTCTAGAGCTACAGGTCCAGGGGAATCCGGCACCTTCTTCTAGTCTCCTTCAGCACTGTGCGCATGAGGTACTGCACACCTGAGGCACATACAAACATCCACACACACACACGCTTACATACATATACACAGATATAGTCTCCTTCAGCACTGTGCACATGAGGTACTGCACACCTGAGGCACATACAAACATCCACACACACACACGCTTACATACATATACACAGACATACATAAATAATAATCTTTTTAAAAATAATACTTGTTCTGTGTTAAAAAAAATTAAAAGAAGAGCATAGGAGCTGGGTGGTAGTGGTGCACACCTTTAATCCCAGCACTGTAGGCAGAGGCAGGGGGATCTCTGTGAGTTTGAGGCCAGCCTGGTCTACAAGAGCTAGTTCCAGGACAATTAGGGCTGTTACACAGAGAAACCCTGTATTGACAAACCACAGAGGAGGGAGGGATGATGGGACAGAGACACGCGAACCAGTGAGCCCGTGGATCCTTAGGTCTCTGCCTTTGCCTGCACTGGGGTGACCAATGCTTGCTGTTGCTTCTTTTCCGTGGGTGTGCTGGGGAACCAAACTCAGATCCTCTCGTTTGTATGGCACGCATTTCGCCCACTGAACCATCCGCCCCCAGCCCTATATCCCCATGCCCGAGACTCTTTCTTTTTGATAGCAGCCCTCACATGACCAGTGGATTCCCTATTTTTCAGGATATTTAATTCACAGGTCAAATCTTGATGAGAAGTTTGCTGTGTAAGCAACTGAGGCGTCTCGGAAATTAGTTTCAGCTTTGTGTTTACAAGACTCTCCAGGCTTCTTAAAGAAGCAAAGGAGTTAATGAGGGGTTGTGTGGGGTGAGTCAGTTTTCCCCACACCCACGCCATCTTAGAACTCCTGGCTGTCTGGTACCAAGAACGGCAAACAGGTGCGGGCGGGAGGGGCATGTTGGCTCACATTCCTAGCAGACCCTGCTGGGCGATTCTAGCTTCAGCTCCTGCCATCATTACCAGGCAGATGAGGAAGTTGTGCTCTGAAAAGTATTCATTAAGGGTTGAGAATGTACCAGAAGTACAGAACCTGAAGCCCTGAGTTCAATCCTTAGCAGGCACGTACGCACGTGTGTACAGAGAAGTATTCATTCAATTTTTGTCTTTGAATGAGGAACCATGAGCGACAGCAATTACTGTATGCAGGGATCTAAGGAGGAAGAAGTATTCACCCTGGGGAATAGCTGCGTTGGCGTCAGGTCCCAGAACTCAGTGTTGTGGAGAAGAGGCTATTCCCATGAGAACAGGTAACCAACTGTGAGAATCTGTCCATTTCTTAGAGGGAAAAGCATCATGTGTGAGAAACATGTAGATCGTGGAAATTTATGGTGGGTTAGTTAATGAGAAATGCCTCCCGTAGACTCGTGTGTTTGGGGGGGCATTGGTAGGAGAGGCTATGGAATCTTCAGGAGGCAGAGCCTGGCTGGAGGAAGGTCGTCCCTAAGGGCAGGCTCGGAGGCTTTATAGCCCGCCCTGACTATTCTGTTCACTGTTCATGCTGATTCCTGTGTTCAGATGCAATGTGACCAGCCAGCTTCCTGCTCCTTTGGCCTGCTCCCATGCCTTCCCTCCTCTGGAATTATAAACCAAAATCAACTATGTCTTCCTTAAGTGGTTTTTGGCATTTATTCAGCAACAGAAAGCAAATGATCACATACAACTTTTGCCATGGCAGGCATGGGACAGATCTTGGGGGAAAGAAATCAAAATCATAAAAGCAATTGAGAGCTCAAATGATGATGTGTAGACCAGTTACAGACATAGATAGGTCTTTTGCGTCTGTAACTGGTCTACAGACAAACTGTATATATTACTGGTATACAAAGGCCCTAAGGTTTGCAATATCACACATGGGAATAAATTGTGTGAGATTATTGCTAATACACATTTTCCTTTATTGTGTATTTTGCACAAATGTGCATGCATGCATCTGTGTACTACATGTACGCAAGCACCCATGGAGGCCAGAAGAGGGTGTCGGGTTCCTAGAACTGGAGTCACAGGTGGTTGTGAGCTGTCATATGGGTGCTGGGAATGGAACTGGGGTCCCTCGAAAGAGCAGTCAGTTCTCTTAACTGCTTACCCCTTATCTCCAACCCCTGGTATTCTAACCTTTGGGTAGAAGGATATTTGAGATGGAGGTCAGGGGTGACGTTTCCTCTCTACACTCTGTTCACTACAACAGGTCAATTCCTTAAAATGTTGGGGCTTGTTATACTACCTTTTTTGAATAAAAGCAGTGCTGAATCATTGTTCCAGAATTTTCATCCATGTTTGGGGCCAGCATGAACTTATTGCTTGTACACCATGAGAAAGGAGGGGCCCCAGATGGGCAGAGGGCCATCTTGGTTGGGAACAATATGCCTACGAGGAGAGACCTGTGGTGCTGCACCCCAAGGCCAGGCCCTGTCTTCACTGTGGTACCCTACCTTGATGAAAGAGTACAAAGACTTCCCATAGAGCCTCTTGAAGTTGGCCCGGATGTCCAGCATGTCGATCTCTGCTCTAGAAACCATCACTCTGATGAGGGTGCTGTCATCAGTGCCTAAGCCCTGAGGGAGGGAGCACAAGGTCTTACATCAGGTGATGCTCTTTGTGGTCCAGCAAGGCAAGACAAGGCTACAGTGATTCTGCTACAGTATCTTTGCTTGATGACCTGGGAGGCCCGAGGAACATCCTCATGCCTTAACTTGGGATGCAAGGCTTTACACAGCCAACCTTTCCAACACTCCGTGTTGTGACCCGAAGACATCGCTTTGCGTTTCCAAAGACAGGCGCTACGCTGTTCAGCCACCTGTACAGTCTACTTTCCTCCTCCCCGGCCCTGTGCCAAGCTTCCCTCGAGTTCTGCCTCAACAGAACAGGCTGGTTTGGTTTTGCTTTTTTCCCTTCCTTCTTCCTCTCTCTCTCTGTCTCTCTCTCTCTCTGTGTCTCTCTCTGTCTCTGTCTCTCTGTCTCTCTGTCTCTCTCTCTCTCTTTACTAAGACAAGGCCTTGCTATATAGTCTAGTCTGGTCCCAAACTTAGCAACCCTCCTTTTTCAGCCTCCCAGGAGCTGGAATTTCAGGTGTGTGCTAGCACACCCAGCTCCTGTGTCCTTATACGTTCTTTTCAAATCATCCCTCAAGGATACTGAAAATCAACACTCTGCCCATTGTATCTGTTTAGTAGTGGGATGCTGAACTGTGTCCTCATGCCATCTTATCATTAGTGTCTACACGCTTGCTTTTCTCTTTGAGGAGAGACAGTCTTTAAGAACCAAGACTCACCGGGCGGTGGTGGCGCACGCCTTTAATCCCAGCACTCGGGAGGCAGAGGCAGGTGGATCTCTGTGAGTTCGAGACCAGCCTGATCTACAAGAGCTAGTTCCAGGACAGGCTCCAAAACCACAGAGAAACCCTGTCTCAAAAAACCAAAAAAAAAAAAAAAAAAAAAAAAAAACAAAAGAACCAAGACTCCCCACCATGTACGATGGCATAGGCCCGTGATAGCAGCACTTGGAAGGCTGAGGCAAGATGGTCAGAAGTTCAAGGCCATCCTCAGTTACAAAGAGAATTTGCGGACAGCCTGGGCTACTGAGAATTTGTCTCAGAAGAACAACAACAAAACCTAAGCATTCAGTTCTGGTTTCCTGTTGCTCTTGGGGCCCCGGCAGGGCTGCCTGCACAGGGTCTAACACAGGCCTGGGAACCTGGCTCTGAAGCTAGACTTTGTCTCCTTGGGGCATTCCTGCCTCTGTAAACAGTGGAAACACACTGTGTATACTCTATATGCCTCAGTTTCTCCACTTGTAAAACAGGATAGTTTGTGCCCTGCTCCTGCTGTGGGGATAAATGCATCCATACATGCAAAGCCCTAGGAGCAGGGCTCCGTACATCACAAGCTCATAGAGAGAAGCACTCAGTATAGCGCAGCAGTATTCAGTGAGGGGTGGCGTCGAGCTGGATACTCCAGGGTGGAATCCGGGTGGCAAGCCTAAGAATTTGAAAAACAATACGCCACAGTCTTTCAAACGGTAAAAGTGAAATAATTTACCTTCATGGATTTATAAAGCCTTTCAGCAAAATATGCAGGTTTGTTCCTTATGCACTTCACTGTGGAGAAAAGGGGCAAAAAGAAGTGAGCATGGGCCGCTCCCCTGCCCGCTCCCCTGCCCACACCCATGCCCACTCTCAGGAGGGCTTTCCCTTCTCCTAACAAATTAACTCTATTTCCATAAAAACAGAATGAAAAGATCACAGAAACAAAATCCAAGAACAAAGAGAACTGACAGTTATTCTCTGTTTCTACAGAGTCCCAAGAACTATTTCCTGATTGCTTTGCTAGACCCATTTGAGCCAAGCAGCGCTGGGTGAACACGGTCTGTGCTCCGGACCCTCTTCCAGATGGACAGGGTCCTCAGCTTATCAGGTTTCTGGGGAAGTCATTAATGATGCAGTCAAAGCAAGGGTGGCTCGCAGTTCCAAAATGATTATTACATCTGCCGTGTAACACAGTTCTTAAGGAGCTGGAGAAATGCTTCAGGGGTTGAGTACTTGTCCTTGCAGAGGACTAGGGTTCAATCTCCAGCACTCAAATAATTGCTTACAACTGCCCGTAACTCCAGTTTCAAAGGATCTGATGAACTCTTGTGACCTCTGAGGGTACAAGGCACACACATGGTACACAGATACATGTGTCTGCGAAACACCCACACAATCAAAAAGCTTCAAAATCAGCTGTTAAAGTCAATTGACTTGCCAGATGCAGCTAACATGGTGCTATCTTTCTCTTATAATGAAATAGAAAAGTATCAAAGACAAAGTCATAAGACCCCTGGCACAACAGCAGTCAGAGTCAGGCCACACAGAATAGCTGCTTTTTTCAGTCAGGTTCTCCCATGGCCCAGGCTGGCCTTGAACTCATTATGTAGCCGAGGGTGATCTTGAACTACTGATCCTCAGGGCTGCCTCTACCTCCCAACTGCTGGGATTACAGGTGTGCACAGTGTCAAGCTTTGCAAGTATTTCTTCTTTAAAGTTGTAGAACAGTCAGATGGGGTCGTTCATGTCTATGAATCTAGCACTCCTAGCCAAGATAGGAGGATTGCTACAAATTCAAAGCCAGCCTTGGTTACTGAATGAGAACATCTAGCAAAAGAAAAGTCTGGGACAAGAGAGATGGCTCAGTGGTTAAGAGCACTAACTGTTCTTACAGAGGACCCAGGTTTGCTTCTCAGCACCCATGTGGTGGTTCACAACACTCTGTAACTCCTGTTTCAGTGGATCCAGCGCCCCCTTCTGGGCTCCACGGGCATTGCACACATTGCATGCAACCAAAATACTTGTGAACAGAAAATTAAAAAAAAAACAACAGCAGTTCTGGAGAATCATCTTGGTGTGGTGGCACGTGGCTGTGGGTCAGGTATTTGGGGACTGAGGTGAGAGGATCACATTAATCCAGGAATGCCAGACCAGCCTGGCCAATTTGCTGAGAATCCATTCTCTGAGATTCGAGAACGTACCCTCAGTGAGGGGGACGACTTTAATTTCAGAAAAGCACCACTCTATATCTCCGCAACAACATCTGGAGACTAAGGAAGACCCCTAACAGAATTAGTTCTGGGGCTCACCAGTTTACCTATAGCCAGCAGGGCATCTTCAAAGCTCCCCGATGTCTCAGATTTAATACTCTGCTCAATGTCCTTCTGGGAGATCCTTTTGTATTCATCAAACACTACAAGCAATAACAAGGGAGTGTGATTTAGAAACCGGGGCTGCCGATGACTGATCTGCTAAGCGCACTTGCCCCCAAGCCTGATGACCTGAACTGACCCCTGGAACCCATATGCTGGAAGAAGAGGACTGACTTGGGCAAATTGTCCTCCGATCTCCACATGTTATCTGTGGCGTTTGCAAACCCACACACATAACACAAACAACATACGCTCTAAATAAATAAACACATAAATTAGTGTAATAAAAATTTAAATGCAGGGAACTAAAATTTATGGAGAGAATGAACACATTTTAACAAGCTTACACTACTTAGGTATTTTTGGCATATTTCAAGAGGAAACCAACTATTACTGTGGGTGAGGGCCCAGGCAGGGTGTAGTCTGGCGGACTGGGCCCATCCAGGAGGAAGAGTGCTGAGCTCCCTGGAGAACATTAGGCACTAAGAGGATCTTTGAGTACATTTGTTTTCTTCTTGTGTCAGCAGACAGGGTCTGGTAGCTCACCCCTCTAGTCCCGGTACTCGGCAGGTGAAGGCGGGGTAGGCAGTTCCTCAGTCACACCCTGAGTTCAAGGCCAGCCTGGGCTACAGAGTCCTAGTCATTGTAAAACGTCAGCTTTGACGTCAGCTGTGCGCTCCTCTCCATTCGGCTCGTTAGGACGAGAACAGCTCAGCCTCCTCAAAGCTGAGTCACATCTTGGAGCAGCCGGTTGCATTTTTAAATAATTTTTTTTGCATAATTTTTTTTCTTGCTTTTTGCCCAGGATTTTTGAATGTGATTAATGTTTTCCTCTCTTCTTCCAGAGACTTATTAGGACAGATATCTGTTTTATTTATCTCCTTAGTGGCATTTGCTGGCATCCCATCTTGTCCCCTCCATCCATGTGATTCTCATAGGTTATCAGTTAAGGGACAGCAATGTTCGGCAACTCACATCATAACCTTGTCCCAGTAGGGGCCCTCAGAGTGGCCTGCCCTCCAGGAGATGGTTTTCTTTCTTTTTCTTTTCAGTTGTGTGGTTAGGCATGGTGGTTGCACACTTTTGATCCCAGCACTTGGGAGGCAGAGGCAGGAGGATCTCTGTGAATTCGAGGTCAGCTTGGACTACATAGTGAGTTCCAGGCTAGCCAGGGCTACACAGTGAGACTCTATCTCAAAACGAGTTGTATGGGGTGTGGTACAGTATGTTCTAATGTGTGTGCATGCATGTGGAAGCCAGAAGCAGGTGTCAGTTGTCTTCTTATTTTTAATTTATTTTAATGAATTAATTTGGACTGTGTTCACCACTGCTTACGCCTGTGCTCGTGTATACAAAGGCCACAGGAGGATGCTGAGAATCTTCCTTTCTCACCCAGGGTCTTACTGCTTTTAAGACAGGTGCACCCACTGAATTAGGAGCTCACCCTGTCAGCTATGCTGACTGGCCAGTGAACTCCTGGGATCCACCTGTCTCTGCCTTTCAATGCTGGCTTTTTTATGTGAGAGGATGAGATTCTAGCATAGGCCCTCCTGCTTGCCCAGCAAGCACTCCCCCAGCCCGCCACCTTGTCTTGTTTGGTTTTGAGACAGTCCTCACTGCACCTGGAGCTCACAGTTAGCCAGACTGGCCGGACAACAAGCCTCAGGGATCACCTGTTCCCATCTTTTCTGCCTAGGATTCCTGGTGCATGCTGGAACCAGCATTTTGTTTGTTCCCAGGGAGATCCCCAGAAGCACCTTTATTTCTGTTCTCATGAAAGGGTTCAGATCTTCCTCCAATATTGGGAGCCACTGGTACTGTCCATCTTCCTGTTTGCCAGTGTATATGTCCAGACTCAAAGACACTGATCAGACCCCTGCTGTAAACTGGAGTGAATGCCCTTAGCTCTGACCATCACTGTTGGTTGGTAACAAGATTATTCCGTTTACACTACCTAAATAGTGCCTAAAATATTGTCTCCTGGGCTGGGTGGTGGTAGTGTATGCCTTTAATACCAGCACTCTGTGAGTTAAAGATACAGAGAAACCCTGTCTTGAACCGCCACCCTCAATATTGTCTCTTGGTAACTTATGAATAGGTAATTTTTTATTATTGATTTTTATTGAGCTCTACATTTTTCTCTGCTGCCCTCCCTAATGAATAGGTAATTTTTAACTGCCCAACTATAGATATACAAATTCTTAGTAAATGTTTCCCAGGACCTGCAATTCTGGAAAAATGCCACAAGGGGGCGCTCACATTGTAAGCAGGCAAGGGGAGCCAATAAAAGAAAGCATAAGGCCCCAAGTTTCATCCTGGTGTATGATTTATGGACAGAAATATTTGCTTATTATTATTATTATTATTGTTGCCACTGAGGAGTATCTAGAATAATTACAACTTGTAAATGTGTCAAACTTTGCAGCTACATTGTGTTTTCAATTTAGCAATCCCATTCTCCTCAAATTCCCCACAAGCTTTGAAACTCCATGCCTATGACAGGGAGATGGTGGTTTTTAAAATTATGATGCCCATGAAGGTCTAAAGAGCTCATCTACAAGATGAACGGCCCTACTGAGTCCTTACTGCCGTTTATAAGAAGACTCAGCCTGGCAACAAATATCCTATAAAGGTTTAGTGTCCCTCCCCCACCACCAAAGAAGTTAAAAGCACATTGCAAAGTTTAGAAATTACCAGAAGCAAATTGGGAACATCACACAAAGGAAATAAAAAGTGAAATTACCCGCGACTCATTTTACTCAATGTAACCTGTGAACAGATTGATCAGTGATATTAAACAGAAATAATTACCAACTGACATTTATTTAAACTGGTCCCTCAGGCAGTGAAGGCTGCTTCCTTATGTGAGCAAGGGAAATGAATGTCTTGGGGAAGCACTAGAGAAAGGACTAACTAGGAATGCTGGTTTCCTGGGATAAAGAATGTTAAATTATTACGAACATGTTGTATATCTGCCAGTAATTCAAATTAATCTTTCGAAATTGCCCTTCATTCATATCATTTGATTCCCACATTTGCAAGGTAAAAATCTAATAGTTGAGTATTCCGTATCATGGTGGGGGAAAGATCATCATGACCTGGGGGAGCACTATGATCAAGTCACATTATATACATGTTTGGAATTATCAAAGAATAAGTAAAAGATTTTTCTTAAAGGTTATCAGGGACTGGAAAGATGCCTCAGTGTTAAGAGCACTTGCTGCTCTTACAACAGACCTGGGTCAGGTCCCTTCCCACCACCCACTTTATGGCTCACAACTGTCTGTAACTCCAGTTCTAGATAATCTAGTACCCTCTTCTGATCTCCAAGGAGACAAGACATACACTTTGGTTTACAGACATACATTTAGTCAAAACATTCATATACACAAAATAAAATACTCTTTAAATGTTTAGGGTTATCTTCCATTCTAGCAGAATTGAGTGAGGTAGGGAGGCAGGTACCCACCATGCAGCAGATGGTTCCGGTTCCGGGAGCAGAGGATGCTTAGGAACTTCACCTCGTCCGTCCCCCATCTCTTCTCCCCAGCCTCAAACAGGTCCTGGTGCCAAAAAACCATGAGTTTAAATACCAGATAGGATGTGCCAGTACTTGGGCGAATAGTTCTAAGACGTCTGAGAGATGAACTGATTTGGTTTTATTTTGTTAGTTGGTAAGGCAAACATGCTGTGTATACACACACACACACACACACATACAGACACACACACAGACACACACACAGATACACACAGACACACACAGACACACACACAGATACACACAGACACACACAGACACACACAGACAGACACACACACAGACACACATACAGATACACACAGACACACACACACACAGACTCACACACACAGACACACACTTGGTTCTTCAATCACTTTAACCTCATAATGGCATGAAATGACATCCGTTCAGCAGAAATCAGGCTTCAAAGTTTGCACTTTGGTCTTTTCTTGAACCTGTCTATACAGTGTAGGACTTCATCAAAGTGTGAGCATCAAGCAGTAACCCATGCTCCCAGTTAGCTACACAGTCATGAGGGCAGCAAGCAACACACTCTAGTGGACTTTGTGTCAAGCCTCCCAATGTAAATGCATTTTCAGCTTACACTAGGTTGGGACATAATACCATTCCAAGCTTCTGTTTCTGTATCCCTCTGTCCCTGTGATGTGTGTGTGTGTGTGTGTGTGTGTGTGCATGTGTGTGTGTGTGTGTGTGTGTTATTCCATTATTTGGTCTGAATTCAAGCAAGGAGCTTTCTCCAGAGCCTCAATTTCCTTACCTGTACAATGGAGGTCAAAGTCCTAAGGTTGCTGTGAGGATTCAATTGTTTGACTGAGAAAAGCCCTGTGGGGGTGCTTGGTTCTTATTGAGGGTCCACTGTCTATAAGCTACTATGTACCTGGCCACAGGGATGAGTGGCAGGAGACATCAGGGTGTCAGGACAGATAGCATGTCAGGACAGACATCAGTGCATCAGGACAGACAACGGTGTGTCAGAATAGACAGCAGTGTGTCAGGACAGACATCAGTGCATCAGGACAGACATCGGTGCGTCAGAATAGACAGCAGTGTGTCAGGACAGACATCAGCAGGGGTTCCAGACAGAGCAGTGTCCTACTGCATGTTCTCTTTAGGGCAGTGTGAAGAGCAGAGGCAGCTCCTTCCCCTCTGGATCATTCAGTAGACAGCTGAAATGGCTGGGGACTTAGCTCAAGCACTGAGCACTTGCCTAGCCATGGGCCAAGCCCTGGGGTCCATTCCCTGGCAACACACACACACACACACACACACACACACACACACACACAAACGCACATGCACGCGCGCGCACACACACACACACACACACAAGGAGGGGGTTCTCTGGGATCCTCATGTGGCCCCAGGGTGAGAAGGAGACCTAGAATTCAGGAGTATAGAGATGGTGCCCTGAGCCACCCCAAGTTCCAGGTACCCCTGAAAGAAACCTGCTAACCAGAGCGGAGTGAGGCCTGTCTTAGAGAAGAAGCTGTAAGAAGGAATTTGCAGCCTACTAACCTGGGCGTCCTGCTTCACGAGCGCATCATCCAGGTAATTCCCTTCATCCCTGCCACCCTGCGGGTGAAACAGACAAGAGTGAGTTCCCATGGCAATTCCAGGGTGCTCTTAAGACCGAAGGCCTGGAGACAAGATGCAGTAAAAGCTGGCTCTTCAGGTTAGGGGGTCAGGACTGCTGTCTTAGTCACCAGGGCTTGGAGCTACGTCAGGCAGATATTCTCAGCGGAGTGAGAGCCCCACTGTGACTCCTGGTGTTGCAAAGTTGGCTCTTCCAGTGGAAGGGCAGTAACTTCTTCCTGCGTCCTCCTCCCTATTCCAACCACGGCACCGACCCAGCTGACTCAGCCTTCCTAACCAGCCAGTCTTCATTGATCAAGAGAATGCTGGGCAGAGGACAAACTTGGGGAGCTCATGCAAGTCAGCACCAAATGCACCAGCTCCAGCATGGAGAGCCACGGGAACCCCTGAAGGAACACTAAGGAGTGTCAGACAGGCACTGCACCTCAGTTTGGAAGGCTGTTCTTTAAAAAAAGATTTTTTAAAAGTGTGTGTTGTATTTGTATGTGTCGTGTGTGTGCAGTGCCTATAGGGGCCAGGAGAGGGCATCAGATCTCCTGGATCTGGAGTTACAGGTGGTTGTGAGCCATTCATTGTAGGTGTGGAGTTTAACTCAGGTTCTCTGTCTGCAAGAACAAGAAGTACTCCCCCACCCTCTCCAGTCCTGCCACCGTATAAATATCCAAAACACATGGAAGTTATCTCCCAATATCCTTTGAATCCGATGCTTTGTAACAGAGGTAGCTGGCATCAGCATGGGACATGTGAACAGTGAGTTAAGAAGAGATGGTTGGGCATGCATGACCAGCCAGGGGCTCTGAAGGAGAAATAAGAAAAAGGAACAGACAGCCAGAGAATGGCACCTGGGGAATACCCATGTTTAGGAGGCTAAAAGGATGAAGGGCAGGTAAAGGAGGGTACATGTCTCAATTAACCCAGCATCCCCTTTCAGAAGCTGGGACCAAGGAAGACACGCACCGCTGACAGGGACACCAGTACTCGCTGGAACATGAAGGATGTGTCAGAGCAGATGTCCTCTTCAAGGCTTCTTCCATATTCTGCCAAGAAATCGGAAATGGGTACATCAGAACAGAGACCTGCCAGTGCCGTCACCTGCCAGCAAGCGCCGTTCCTCCAGGGCAGCCTGCTCATGGTACGACTCTGACCAAAGTGCTACCCCATGTGAGGTTTTCAAAATCTGAAACTCTGTGTGGTCCCAGCTCTCCCTGAGGGTCTATAAGTAGGTAATGGTTGCTGGGGGTAGGGGAGACAATTCCTTCAGGGGTGTAACCATCAGTAAGGAATCCCTGCTCCTGTGGGTAACCCTTCACCCATGTTCCTGTAAGCAATTCTAATGAAACTAATCAACTCGTAAAAATGGCAACAAAACAAACAATAAATACGACCCAGAAGGAACTATGGCTGTCTCTTTAAGATGATGGGGATCAAGAAGGCAGGACTAGAATCCTCCCTGGTTTTCTCCCGTCTGAGACTCTGCTCTGCATGTGTCTGAGTGGAAGGAAGTTTGTTGTGGAATATCAGTTTAACTATGTAAAGGTGTGTTACACAGTTTCTGCTGCCTTTGTAAATGATGTAAGGATGCTTGTTGTGGAATATCACTTTAACTGTGTAAAGGTGTGTTACACAGTTTCTGCTGCCTTTGTAAACGATGTAAGGATGCTTGTTGTGGAATATCACTTTAACTGTGTAAAGGTGTGTTACACAGTTTCTGCTGCCTTTGTAAACGATGTAAGGATGCGTTGCTTTTGTTTGTGCTGCATTTGTTTAACTATGTAAAGATGTGTTGCTGTTTCACCTTGCCCACCTAAAGCACATGATTGGTCTAATAAAAAACTGAATGGCCAATAGCTAGGCAGTAGAGGGCTACGTGGGGTAGAGGGATGGCAGGCAGAGAGAATAAGTAGGCGGAGAAATCCAGAATGAGAGAGAAAGAGAGGGAGATGCCAGGGGCCGGCAGTCAGGCACAGTAGGACATACAGAAAGAAAGGTAAAAAGCCCGAGGCAAAACGTAGATGAAAAGAAGCAGGTTAATTTAAATTAAAGAAAAAGCTAGACAGAAACGAGCCTAAGCTAGGCCGAGCATTTATAACTAATAAGTCTCCGTGTCATGACTTGGAAGCTGGTTGGTGACCTAAAAGATAAAGCCTGGTACAGAAGCTGTTGAAAGGTTACCAGTGTCACAGGACAGAGGTCCCCAGAGAGGTTCTAACAGATCTCTCTGAAGAATGACACTCTTTATAGCCACCAAAAGCCACTGTGGGGCAGATGCCAGGGTTAAGGGGACTGTGTGAGAGGCATGGAGGTTCCTAGGCTCACAGATAAGCACTAGGGGGAACCAAGAGTGTTAAACACATAGGATTGCTCCTTTAAAGGAAGGGATGCACAGCCTGTTATCCACCCAGAAGACTGGGAGCAGATGTGGTTCATAGCCTGGTGACCTCGGCACTATCTGTGTGGATGAGATCAGGCTCAATCCTCCCCAGACCCTTATGATGTGGGATTCCCCTCTGTATGCTGTGAATACCATTGGTTAATAAAGAAACTGCCTTGGCCTGTGATAGAGCATAGAGGTGGGGGGGGGGGACTAAACTGAATGCTGGGAGAAAGAAGGCAGAGTCAGGGAGAAGCCATGGAGCCCCACTGGAGACAGACACGGGAATATTACCTGGTAAACCATAGCCATGTGGTGATACAAAGATGAATAGAAATGGGTTAAATTAACATGTATACATTAGCCAGAAACACACTTAAGCTATTGGCCAAACAGTATTGCAAATGATATGATTTCTGTGTAATTATTTTGGGGCTAAGCAGCTGGGAACAAACAAGCGGCCTCCTACAATACCCTTGTCATGAGCTTGTTAATCTATAGAACTTATCTTTATGGGAGCTGTCACATGTAATCAATCCACAGAACACATCTTTATAGAAGATGTCACATGTACTTCACAGAGTTTCAATGCCTTAAGTCTTATTGTGCACCAGGAAATTTTTCACTAAATTATGCTGTGCTTAAATAGGTCTAAAATAAGCTACTCAGGGTCAAAGTTTGAAGCAACACTGGCTACTCAGTCATGTTGAACCAAGTTGCCTTCTTGCCTCACCTTACTCTGCTGGCTCTCAGAAACCCTCCACAGGGCTGAGGTCAGGGTTGGGGGGGGGGCTAACTTCAAATCCTGAGTGGGGTAGAGGTCATGGTCAGGGGGCTAACTCCAGACTCCCAGCGTTTAGGTTCAGCCTCTGTACCCTGAGCAAGAGTCCCTACTACATGACTGTTTCTCCACAGGAGTGATACATATTGAAACACAGGGAATGGTGGTGCCGGGGCACAGCTCTGTGTTAGAGCCTAGGGCACTGGTCTAGCTTATGAGAGATGCTGGCCTCCATCCCTAGTACCCTGGGTGATACATATGGCAGAAAATTAAGGGAAAATAAGTAAAACAAAGGGAAGAAAACTCTACCATAATCTAAAGCTGAGAAATAATGGTCCCCGTCTTATTTTCAAGTCATAGGCAACCTGTGCCAGGGCCTGGAGGATGCCACTTACGCTGCTGGTATGTCTGGTTGATGCGACGGATCTCCTCGGGGGTACGAGAAGCCAGGATCTCAATCAGGCAGCCCTCGTCTGTGCCAGCCCCCTAAATGTGAGGCCAGAGGTGAGGATGGTATGAACCAGTGGATCAAAGTAACGTGCAGCGGTTATGCACAGTGAAACAAACAGAAGGATGCAATTAAATCTACAAATTAAAAACTGAGTCCCACACTCAGAAAGACTGCAGGTATGAAGCTTCAGGATGTAATTCCAGCCCCCCGGGGTCCAGAAGCGGGGCCTGATAACTTTTAACTGGCTTGCCCAAGCCCGGTGTGCTCACCATAATCATAACCATTTATCCATCCTCTACTCATTCTCTCATCCTCTACTCCCCCCTCTCAGAAGGACTTGGCTATAGCTTTTAACTTTAAGGTTTTATTTTATGTGTGTGGGTCTGTGTGCCTGTGAGTCTAGTGCCCCAAGAGGCCAGAGGAAGATGTCAGATCCCTAGAGCTGGAATTACAAGTGGTTGTGAGCTGCCCACTATGTGTGTTGGGAAGCAAACTACAGTCCTCTGCCAGAGCTGTAAGCACTGAGCCATCGCTCCAACTCTGCTGGCCACGGTTCTGAAGGTTGACACATCATCGTGTGCACTAGAACACAGGGACCACAGACTGTCACAGCCTCCTAGGCTCCTGTCACCGTGTGCACTGGGACACTGAGAGCTCGGGGACCACTGACCTTCATGGCTTTCCGCAGCTCCTGCACATCGTACAGCACCGTGGGTGTCATCATCCCCAAAATCACCTCCTCAAAGTTGCTGCTCAGCTCCGACTTCAAGTCATCCATCAGGTCCTGAAATGAGAAGGAAGTGTCTACTCTTAGCTGCTATTGTCAGTTATGCCAGCCTCTCTCTAGTTATGGTGCAGGGATGTCCTGGGCACTCGTCACCCTCCTGGGAGCACGCAGCGGTGCTTTCCTAGGTCATTTGACACATCTACACATCGACAGTCACACCAGACAGCTGTTAAAACACTTGTCAGTTTTCCTAATCTGCCCAAGACCAGCTTTTATTAATTGACTTCAACCTAAACCACACAGTACAGCAAAGGAGAGTGTGGCCATTTCCCATCTGGCCAAACTTCAGTGACGTTTACAAAGCATGCCGGCTTTCTCGTGAAAATTTGTTTTTGCTTTGTTGTTGTTGTTCTCATTAAATTTTACTTTTGAATACATACCTATTTTTCTCTTTTTAAAATTTACAATTACACTCATTTATTTGTGTGCAGAGGTGTGCAGCAGTGGAGGTCAGAGGTCAACCTAAGGCAGAGGTTCTTTGTCCTGTGGGATTGAACTCAGGTTGTTTAGCTTGGCAGCAACACTTTTACACACTAAGCCATTTCACTGACCCCATATTTTTGTTTGTGTG
>NW_004949099.1:877125-878584 GCF_000317375.1 Microtus ochrogaster
ATATATATATATATATATAAACATATGTGTGCACGTTTTTGTGTCTGTACCTGCGTGTAGCTACATGTGTGTGTGTACATGCATACATAAGCATGTGTGTGTGTGAAAAGGCCAGTTGTCAATGTCTGGTGTCTTCCTCGGTTGTTCTCTGCCTTCTTTTGGGGAGACAAGGTCTCTCACTAAAAGGTAGGCTAGGCTGGTCAGCCAACAAACCCCATCCCTACCCTTTGCTGGAATGTGTGTGTGTGTGTGTGTGTGTGTGTGTGTGTGTGTGTATAGTATATACATTATACTATATCTTTCTATCATGCATATTTTTATGACAAATCCACAAATGTGAATTGAAAGAATGAATTAGAAGTCAGACAACCCATTAATATTGGTCACCACAGATTTCCATAAGCTAGCTGGGTTCTGAAGTTAAGCGCAAGTGTGTATCGCCACAATGATTAGATGATAGCTCAATCTCACTAGACTCTCCATGTCTGCCACTGTGCGTTCAGTTCCCGGAGGAAGCAGGACAGTTTACAGTGCTCTGGAGACAGTTGGTGGCGGTCTAGCCCGTTCTGTACAGGAGTGCCCCGAGCCCACCTGTAGATGCTCCAGAGAGCAGCTAATCAATTCTGCCCTGCCCATCCCTCACCACCCTGCCCAGCAGTGCAGAGCCGTCTGCGAGAAGGAGTCTCAATCTTGCTGGCTGTGACATCTCCCAAGGCAGACAGATGCAGTGGACATAAAGTCACTGGGCTCTGATGTACAGGGACACTCATTGGCTATTTTCCTCAGACTAAGGGTCTCAATAAGCGCAAGAGTTGGGGGTGCTTTTCAAGGTGATGTGGAAAGACTGGGCTGAACTATTCTGGTGAAGGAGTTGTTGCAAACGGCGTCGAGATTCTTCAGGGTGTGAGATTCAGACAAAATCTAAAGCATGCGGAGTGACCAGTGAGTTGATAAGTTGCCACGTATGCGCATGCGGTTACACAGGAAGCCCCACTCTCGATTGAAGGAAGGATTCTGTCTACATGTGCATTTATATGGACGAGGGACTGCACTAAATTCCAAAATCACAGCGAAGGCAAACTGGCTGTGTAAGTATTTGTAAGTCAGGGATCTTGAACACGAGGCCCACACAGCTCTGCAGGTGCCTGGCACTCCACAGCGCTCCTGACAGAACACACAGCCTGTGGTCCTGTGAGGACTTGGGTGGGAAGTGACCCAGCCTGGCCCTGTGAGTCAACTGCTCCTTAAAATGTGGGGAAACCTTGTTTTGAGTTTTGCAAACATAGCTTTAAAATTTCTTTTCAGATATTTTTCCTTTCGTGTGTGTGTATGTGTAAGAGAGAGACAGAGAGAGAGAGAGACAGAGAGAGAGAGAGAGAGAGAGAGAGAGAGAGAGAGAGAGAGAGAGCGCTCACATGTGGAGGTCACTGGCAATTCTGTGGAGTTGGTTCTCTCTCAC
>NW_004949099.1:879419-881677 GCF_000317375.1 Microtus ochrogaster
GTCTACAAGAGCTAGTTCCAGGACAGGCTCCAAAACCACAGAGAAACCCTGTCTCAAAAAACCAAAAAAATAAAAAAATAAAAAAAAAATTACTGTGTTTGAGGAATTTTCTGTGTGTTTGTTGGAAAAAAATGGCTGGGTTGGGGGTGTAGAAACCGCTCTACTGAGACAGGGCAGGAAGGCGGTTTCGAGTGGCTGAGTCCACAGCCATCATTCTCCACAAGGTCGGCTATCCAGGCGGAGCGTGGAGGGAGGACTACAGGACTCTCCACCCTAATATTAGCTTAGAGTTTTTAAAAAATGCCCCACTTTCCTCCAGACTCCACTTCCGTTCCGAGCTATGCGAAGTGTGGCCCCGTGACCTTCCCTGTACACACTCTGCTTTTAACCTGTACATTACCGCATAGATTCAAGACTTTTCCACAGGCCCACAAAAGCCTTCTAAATAAATTCTCATTTTCTAGCGAGGTTCATTTTCCTAGGAGAAAACTCACAGTTCATTCTTTGCCTGCTCAGAAGCTCACAATGGCTCCTGTAGTCAGCTGGGCCACACGGGGCTGCCAGCTTTGCAGTCCCCCATGAGTCTGAGTTATAAACCATGAACAAGGAGAGTAGGCCGCCAGACTTATAAGCTTAGCTCTCTTTTGTTTGCTTTCCTATGTAGCCCAGGCTGATCCTGATCCTCCTCCTCTGTCTCCCCAGGGTGAAGATTCTGGGTGTGTAGCACACCCAGCTCAGAATCTGCTTTGAATTGCTCTGCTCCCCCCCCACACACTTAGACTCGTGAACACTCTCTGGAACCCTTTGTTACCAGTTTGGCCATTTCCATGTCTCCTTGAGACCCCAATTTAGCCTCATGATCCTGATACCTGTGGTTTCCTGTGCTTCTGGGCCACCCTCCAGGGCTGTGATTTAATTGGTGGCTTTCTCAGTAACAGCCCTAGGACCCCCCCCCCACACACACACACTTTAGGACTTGCTGTCTCAGGAAGCACCCCCATAGCCCATTCCTGCTTTGCAACTTTCCATGAATTCACTGTAACTCCTCTAAGCTCAACCTCACTCCCAGAAACACATTCTCTCTTCATTATTTATTAAAATTCCACCCACCTCCCAAGGGCATCTCCGATTCCATGCCTCCAAGGTTAGCCTGAAAGGTGATCTCCTCTCCTTGAACCATGCTTCTTTCTTTCTTTCTTTCTTTCTTTCTTTCTTTCTTTCTTTCTTTCTTTCTTTCTTTTTCTTTCTAACACAGATTCACGTATCCAAGCTATCCAAGTGTGACTTCAAACTTATTATGACCTTGAAATCCTGATCCTCTACCTTTATTGGGGATCAAGCCCAGGGCTTTGTGCAGATTAGGGTATCCTACTGACTGGGCCACAATCCTAGCCCCGCAGAGTTCTTACCCATACTAATCCTATGTTTTTAAATTTTATTTTAAATTGTGTGTGTGTGTGTGTGTGTATGCATGTGTGTGTGCATGTTGTGCCTCAGAGGCAAGAGTCGGTCCATCCCCTGGACTGGAATCACGGTGGTTGTGAGCTGCCTGCTGTGGTGATGAGACTGGAATGCTGGTATCCTGAAGGAACGGGACATGCTCTTCACAGCCGAGCAGTCTCTCCAGCGCTCCTGTGTGCACCCAAGGATTCCTGACCTCCAGGAACAGGTGTTATGGTCCCGTCTCCTCCAACACCCCATCAGTCCACACCAGCAGGCCCTGAGAAAGGCCTGGCTCTGCCAAATGTCCCCCGATTCTTGCTTTGGGAATTCTGAACGCTTTGCTCCACACTCTGGGCTGTACAATTTTTGCAATATACAAAATTAAAATCAGACTGAAAAATGTTGGTGGGGCCCCCATATTTTCAACTTTATTTATAACAAAAGGAAATGAGAAGGGTGCATAAGTGCAGACAATACTCTCTTGGAGATGAGAGGCTGGGTCTCAGCGCTTAGACCTGGCTTGTGGTGAATTCTGGTGGCCAGAGGTGGTTACCTCTGGTTTCCCAGCATCCTGCTTCTCACCGGGTCTGACAGCCTAGGAAAGTCAGCTCACCTCCCTGCACCGCTCACACCCTGCTTCTCCTGAGCAGGCCCTTGGGGTTAAAGGCCAACAGTCCTTGTGACACCTCTGCCGTTAGTCTAATACGGTGGAGACTGACAAACACCCGTCACTCTGGTCGCTGTTGTTAGTCTAAGGAAGAACACCCGTCACTCTGGTCGCTGTTGTTAGTCTAAGGAAGAACACCCGTCACTCT
>NW_004949099.1:881777-886425 GCF_000317375.1 Microtus ochrogaster
TTAGTCTAAGGAAGAACACCCGTCACTCTGGTCGCTGTTGTTAGTCTAAGGAAGAACACCCGTCACTCTGGTCGCTGTTGTTAGTCTAAGGAAGATGAGTCTGAGATGGAAAGACTGAGAAGCACAGTCTCGTTGCCAAGAACCTTTACCCAAACCTCGGAGAGTCTCAGTGATAACTAGGAATTGAGGCATGTCTCTTTCCGTGTGTCCCGCATAGCTGCCAGTGCCCCCAGTGCAACTGCTCCTCACCTCAGGAAGACAATCGCAGGGCCACCCCCTGCTGCTCACACACAACCCCCATCGGCCTTCAGTACTGACTCAGCTGTGCAGTCATGGGAGGTGAGTGCAGGAACATTTAAAAGGTGGAACTTCACGGGAGGAAGTTAGGACTTTGGGAGGTGTGCTCATAGATCATTCGCTCCTGGCCCCTCTTCCCGCTCTCTTTATTCTCTACCTGTAATATGAACTAACTCTCTTGGTGAGGTGCTAGCTCATCCCAGCCCCAAAGCAACAAACCAGTCAACCATGGACTTGGTATCTCCAAAGCTGTGATCCAAAATAAACCTTTCCCCTTTTAAAAACGGTTGTCTTGGGTTTTTTGTTATAGTAACAGAAAACTCCCTAACACGCTGTCCCATGCAAATTACCTCGAGTAGACAATCTGTCACCATGGTTTCTGTTTGTGTGCTATTGTTTCGTAATACAGGGGATTGAACCCAAGGGCCTTGAGCCTGCTAGGCAAGCACTCTACCACCTGAGCTACACTCCCAGCTATAGCCCCGATATATTTTCCTAAAAGATGACCTCTTCATGAATGTCAGCACCCATGGTGCCCTCCTCGCCACGGTGACACACCACACTCAGGACAGTTCACCCTCGGAAAGATGCTTACCAAGTCCCTTCATGGCCTTCCTCAGGGTCTGGGCGTCTTCAACCGCATTGAATCCCGAAGCAGCTTTCACAGTTCCCCCTTTGGTGGCCTGAAAGCACAGAAAATGGCATGACCGACCGTGCCTCTCATTCAGAATCCCTGGCTCTACTCCGGGTGCCAGGGTGACATCAGCAACCACAAAGGGTAAGGCCATCACCATGGCGGAACTGCCACCCTCTCTGCGGAAGGTAGACTGAGCTGTCAACAAATACACATCCCATAAATAGCGTGGTAGGAGAGGAGCCACAACATAAGTAGAGTCTGATGGGGGCTGCAGGAAGGACGGACATCTAGGCCGAGAGAGGGTTCCCGGGGCACTTGGCCATACAACAATAAAGGGGAGGGACTACAGACAAAGTAAATGCTATCCCAAAGGCCCTGGGGCTGTCACTAGCTTTGAAGGAGCCAGAACTGGTGGGAAGAAGGCAGATCTAAGAAATCACACCACCCCCTGTGATGCAATCTCCCAAAGAGGAGAAAAAGTATGAATTCAATCAAGTTCAAGTCTGTAAAGTCAAAAATCAGTAGCTGTAAAGATAACACACAAGGAATTGCCAATCAGTAATTTAGCTTCTCCAATCGATAAACTGCAAGGGAGACAGGAAGAGAGAGGTGGGAGGAAGGGACAGGTCAAAAGGTTAAAGACACGTCAGCCCACAGAAGCTGGCAGAGTGTCGCACGCCTGTCATCCCAGCACTGGGGAGATAGAAGTAGGAAAAGTCAAGAGTTCACAGCTAACCTTAGCCACATACCCGGTTCAAGGCCAGCCTAGGCTACAGAGACCCTGTCTCAAAAACCCAAACCCCAAACCAACCAACCAGACAAATAAATCAGTCCTAGAGCGGAACCTTATCTGGATGGAGGATCTGGGTGAGGAAGCACGACAGTTACAAGGCAGCTGGACAGCTGCTGTCTGCTGACACAGGGAGTCGGTCCTAAGATCCCCTGGTCTGATACTGATGCTGCGCTGGCAGATTACATCTTAAAAGGTTCACCTTTGTACAGCTGACTCAGAGGGGGAAGATAGGATATCTGGAATCAGCTTCAAAATAGCTCAGGTGGGAGGAAGCAGAGATAAACAGGACACGAAATTGGGTGTGAGTGAGGAAGGAACCGAAAGGATGGGAAGCTAGTTAGCCACCGGCAGGCGGGAGCTAGTTAGTTAGCCACCGGCAGGCGGGGCGCTAGTTAGCCACCGGCAGGCTTGGGGTCACTGAAGACAGACCCCCCTCATCAGCTCTGGCCCCACCCCTGGTGTCCCCATTAATGCACTGGTTTTAAGGGAGGGAAAATAGCAAATAGTTTATCTTTCGGATTGAAACCATCGAATGAAGGGGCAGCTACAGATGGACGGAGCAGGGAGGGGGGAGCAGGAGAGCCGGTCCAGCTAATGGCTGCTGTTTCCTCCTGGTGAAGATCTTTAAATGTACATGCGCATGTGTGCACACGGAGGCCAGAAGCTGACATCAGGTGTTTCTTCCGCTACTCCATCTTGCTTTTTCATTTAAATTTTTATTTATGTGCATTTTGAGTGTGGATGCCCATGAAGTCCCAAAGACAGCATCATGTCCTCTGGAGCTGGAGTTATAGAAGTGGTTGTGAGCCGCCAGATGTGGGGGTTAGGAACTGGTAGGAACTGGACTCAGGACCCTCTAAGACTGACAAGAGCTCCTAACTGCTGAATTATCTACCTGGTGCCTTTTCTCACGGAGTCCACTGACTGGACTGACTGGCCAGCAAGCCCCAGGGATCTGTCTGTCTCTGCCTCAGCTTGGATTACATTGCTGCACCAGCTTCTTAGATTGGTTCTGGGGACTGAAGTTAGGCGCTCAAGCTTGTGTGGCAAGCACTTTACCAACTGAGCCATCTCCGCACCCCAAGATGTGTGTGTGTGTGTGTGTGTGTGTGTGTGTATAATGTAATTTTACACACACACACACATCTTTCCTCCTTTTTTTTTTTCTTTTTCTTTTTTGAGACAGATAGTCTCTAGCCCAGGCTGCCTGGCCTTGAAATGAGGATGACCTTGAATTTCCACTTCCCTGCCTCCAGTTCCTGAGTGCTGGGACTTGAGACAACAGGCCTGGTTTAAGTGGTTCTGTGGAGTGCCAGGAGTTCAAGGTCATCCCTGACTACACAGAGAGTCTGAGGCTAGCCCAGACCTAGCTCAGGCTGCTGTGACGTTAGAGACTGGTTGGCAGGAAGGGCTGAGGCTGCAAGTGAGACATGATGCTGGACAGGGTGAAATTAAAAAGACGGAAGCACGCTGTCAGGCTCCACACGTTTCCAGGCAAAGACAACAGATGCGCTGACAGATTAAAGTGGAGGTGAAGACAGAAAAAAAAAATTAAGGATGGCTTCAGATTTTGGAGGAATACCGTGAGCATGATGTCATCCATCCGGAGGGGACACTGAGGGAGGATGGCCATACCTGATACAAAGGGTGTGGAGTTCAGAAGTTCTACCCTCAAAATGTTTTCTATTAGGCAACCATGCTAAGCACACATGAGCAGTGGTCCACAGGAAAGACTAGAGGTCAACCTAAAATACACCTTCCTCCACAATATTCCCTTTGTCAGGCATTTTGTCATTTAATAGGTTATTAAGAAACAGCAGCCGGGCAGTGGTGGCGCACGCCTTTAATCCCAGCACTCGGGAGGCAGAGGCAGGCGGATCTCTGTGAGTTCGAGACCAGCCTGGTCTACGAGAGCTAGTTCCAGGACAGGCTCCAAAACCACAGAGAAACCCTGTCTCGAAAAACAAAAACAAACAAACAAACAAAAAAAAACAAAAAAAAGAAACAGCAGAAGTACAGACACAGGAGCCTGATAGGCCCGGCCAGAGGCTTGTCTCCAACCCGTGGCAGCTGTGTGCCCCAGAGGGATTTCATGTTTCTCACATATATATTGAAAACAATTAAATCAACTCAGGGTGTTGCTGGGATAATGAAACGGGATGGAAATGGAAAAGCACTCAGCATGGAAGCCAAGAAAAGTGAAAATAAAAACTTAAAGCATCACCACCGCCACCACCACCATCATCATTACTATCATCTAAACACAACTCGGGCACATTTCCAAATTACATATTATAGTGAGATTCTTGTTCTCTCTATTCATTGATACAAGCCAATGGGAAGATGACCAAGATTCCACAAAAGTCCTCAGTTGTAGCGGGGCTATGGTGGTGCACGCCTTTAATCCAGGCACTCAGGAGGCAGAGGCAGGAGGATCTCTGTGAGTTTGAGGCCAGTTTGGACTATAGAGTGAGTTCTAGGGCAGCCAGAGATACACAGAGAAACCCTGTCTCAAACAAACAAACAGACAGACAGACAAGCAAACAAGCAAACAAAAAGTCCTTAGCTGTTACAGGCAGAGACCTTCTCTATTCAGATGCCAGTCAATATGAGCACTTAGTCACTGACTGCTGCCTACCCAACAGGGCACAGCAGAGCCATGACATCAACTTCTGGCACTGTCACCCGTTCAGTTGCTACAGTCCTGACCCTCAGGATCTCAGAGTGTGACCTAAGTTGGAAGAGGCCTCACTGCAAATGTGGGACGTTAGGAAGAGGGGCTAGTGCAGGGTGGGCTCCCGACCTATGGAGCTGGTGTCCTCACAGAGGGGCTAGTGCAGGGTGGGCCCCCGACCTAGGGGCTGGTGTCCTCACAGGGGCTAGTGCAGGGTGGGCCCCCGACCTATGGGGCTGGTGTCCTC
>NW_004949099.1:886525-891523 GCF_000317375.1 Microtus ochrogaster
CCTACAGGGCTGGTGTCCTCATAGGGGCTAGTGCAGGGTGGGCCCCCGACTTACGGGGCTGGTGTCCTCACAGGGGCTAGTGCAGGGTGGGCCCCTGACCTACAGGGCTGGTGTCCTCACAGGGGCTATTGCAGGGTGGGCCCCTGACCTACAGGGCTGGTGTCCTCACAGGGGCTAGTGCAGGGTGGGCCCCCGACCTATGGGGCTGGTGTCCTCACAGGGGCTAGTGCAGGGTGGGCCCCTGACCTACGGGCTGGTGTCCTCACAGGAAGGCAGAACTGGATTTATGTAGCTGTGCAGCATTTGAAGAACTTTAAGACCACTAAATTGGGAAGGGCCAAGGAGGAGTCTCCACACCCTAAGGTTCAGAGATAATGAGCCAGGTTGACACCTGGGGTTTAGAATCTGGGCCTCCAGACCAATGAAGCCAAACATTTATTTATTTATTTATTTGTTTGTTTATTTATTTATTTTTATTTAAAGTTACTGGGGTTGTGGCACTTGATACAGGAATCATGGAAACATGATATACGCACCTGGCTTCTTTATTTTACCTTTTATTAGTAATTTTCTGTGAAAATTCTAAATTGGTTTAATTTAGTCTGTGAGCTCATCGTGAGACTCGTGTGTGTGTGTGTGTGTGTGTGTGTGTGTGTGTGTACAACTATGTATGATGTACTGAAGACGCAACCCAGGGCCTCACATATGGCAGCTCACACCCTCAACTTCCTGCGTTCATGTTTCCTGAGGTCTTTGGAATTCTGGTAATGAAGGTTTTAGGATTGTTCTCAAACACCGACTTCAAGTTTAACCTGCACTGCTGACGACACTGTTGTGAGATAAGATTTAATGTCTAACAAGGGGAATCGATAGAGAGATTGGCAAGGGTGGTTTCCTTTACCTGGTACCATCACGAGCAACTCTCCCTTATTCTAGGGGCCAGGAGGTGTTTTCCATTGTCATTCTTACGAGTGTCTGTACTGATTAAATTCCAGGTCACAGTGTACAATAATCTTTTTGAGGAAGATGGAGAGGGGTGGTTGGTGTCCATCTACACCAGGAAAGTTCGCTGAGGTGGCAAAGGACACATCACTGTCCTGGCTAGTTTTGTGGACACAGGCCAGAGTCATCAGAAAGGAAGGACCCTCAGTTGAGAAAGTGCCTCTATAAGACCTGATTGGAAAGCATTTTCTTAGTGATTGTTGGGGGAGGTCCCAGCCCGTTACGGGTGGTGCCACTCCTGGGCTGGTGGTTCTGGGTTCTATGAGAAAACATGAGAAGCCATGAGGAACAAGCCAGTAAGCAGCACCCCTCTGTGACCTCTGCATCAGCTCCTGCCTCCCTGCTTGAGTTCCTGCCCTCGCTGCTTTTGATGATGAACTGTTAGATGGAAGTGTGAACGAAATCAACCCTTCCCTCATCAAGTTGCTTTGGGCATGGGTTTTCATCACAGCAATGGTGACCCTGACTAAGACAATGACACAGGAAAGAATGACAAGGGAACCCTAGAAACAGGGGCCGTGCTACACGGGAGGCACTGTTGTGAGTACACCCATGGGAAGATGTGAGATGAGAGGGTGGGACGATAGATAGTGCTGCGCACTGGAGAAACGTGGTGCCTCCCAGCTCCCCGCCCTCTGCTGAACAAACAGGGCTTTGTTTAAGCCACAGCTCCCTAAGTACACATCCTGTGCCCGCCGGTGGCTGGTACCAGGTGGGGCGAGGCACTTACCATGGCTGTAGGTCACGTTGAGAGTTCAGTCACCTCGGCAGAAGTTCCTGTGAGCAAAGCAGAAGAGAAATTACTGAGACCAGGGATGTGGCATTGCTCATTAGTTAGGGTACCATGTTTGCATGAAGCCGAGCCAAGAGGAAACGATCCATAACTCATCGAAAGGTCACCCGTGAAGGAGCCAGAGCCCCTGGGCCAGGCTAATCATTAAAGGAAGATTGAGCAGTTGAGTTTATTGTGCCAACCGCAGCTTCCTAATTGCTCCTGTTTGGAGGTGCACGCTACGCCCATGCTGTATTGTTGGGGTGAAGTGCTGTAACTGATTCTCGGGACAGACAGAGATTCTGAATTATACCCTACTGCAGGTCAGAACAGGGCCCGAAGGAACAAGCTCTCCGAACCAGAAACTAGAGAACTCAGGACTGCCCAGTATGCGTTCACATGTGTGTGAATGTGTGTGCACGCACCTGTATCCTGTGTGTTCAGACATGTGTGTGCCTGCATCATCCCTGCATCTATGTGCATGCATGTGTCTGCATACATCTGTGTAAATGTCCGCGTGTCTTGACAGCCCACCCGGCACTGACTCTGTCCATTTCCCGGATGCTATTTTTCCTTCGCCATCTCAGGTCTAGAACTTTCCCTCACTAATCCCGCACGTCTTCACACTCAGTTTGCAGTGCCCCTCCTCCATCAGGAACGCTTGTGTGCCAAACTTTCCCTGTGTGCTCCCGCTCTCTCGTGGGGTTCCCTTGTGAGGATCAGGCCTACTGCCTCCAGTTCCCGTATCTAAGTCGTGTGGACATGACACCTCAACACTCCAAGAGTCACCCTGGAACCAACGATGAAGACATTTGAGAGCTTGAGAAATCGCAGAATCAGCTGGGTGGAACCACAGAACTCAGGAGGCTGAGGCAGGAGAATTGTGAGCTCAAGGTCAGCCTAGTCTACAAAATGAGACTCTGTCTCAAAAAATACACAACATGGCTGGAAACGTAGCTCAGTTGGTAGAACGCTCACCTAGCATGCAGGAACCTCTGGGCCAGAGCCCAGCATGGAATCTACCCTTGTAATAGGAAGCTGAATGCCAGCCACATTCAAGCAACATTTGTTCTACCCACCTTCTGATAAGACAGATGAGAACTTAGCCAATTGGGTGCTTCTAGGCTATCTTCCATCTCATTTCCCTTTTCTGTACATCACTCTCTTTCCTTCTGGTTTTAATTAAGAGCTGGTACCACCGAATGGGCATTCTGACCATCTGATCTGGGCTCTGGCCTGGGTCCAGGATCATAAAGCCATTATGATCTGCAGAGCTGGGTTCATTGCTGTTTTGTCTTTAACATGGAGGCTATTATAATCAGGGTACCAGGAAGGAGCAGGCCTGATAGGGTAGCCTAGAAGCACCTCTGAGGAAATGCTATCTAAGCTGAAGGAAGAGCTCAGGCTGGCCTTAACTCCACATAGTCAAAAATGACCTTGAGCTGGGCGGTGGTGGCGCACGCCTTTAATCCCAGCACTCGGGAGGCAGAGGTAGGCAGATCTCTGTGAGTTCGAGACCAGCCTGGTCTACAGAGCGAGTTCCAGGACAGGCTCCAAAGCTACAGAGAAACCCTGTCTCGAAAAAACCAAAAAAAAAAAAAAAAATGACCTTGAATTTACGCCCCTGGCTCCACTTCCTGGGTGCTGGGATTAAGGACTACAGTGCCACGCCCTGTTCATCAGGTACTGAGGCTTAGTGCATGCTGGGAAGGCATCCTGCCCATGGCGCTACAGCCCCAGCTCAGCTGAATGAGGAACTACTGAAGGGCAGACACAGCCTCACCAAGTTCCAGGTGGAGGGAATAGTTGTACAACAATCTTGAGGCAGAAACGAGCTGGCATGGCCAATGATTCTATGGATCACGATAAGACGCTCGTAAAAGGGAGGTAAACAGGAAGCTCCCTGTCCCACTCCCTGTCCCTTCCCCTGCCTCTGTGTCTGCTTCTGAGATCCATCTTTTCTAAAAGCACGGGTGATTCATTCGGCATACTCTTTGCCTGAGTTCTGCACGCTGCTCCAGCCGTCAAAGGCAAGGGAGCTACGGAATCCTTCGGTTTATTGTCTGTGGTCCAGAAGCACTTCCTGGGTTTGAGAGGCACCTGAGTGGGCAGTGTGGTGGGACAGAGCCTTTAGCCCCTAGTAGTATTGGAACTGTATTAAGGTGCAAGGTACCCACTTGGAGCTGAGAAAGAACTGAAGAATTGCTTGGTGTGGGAACCCACCACCTCCACATCTAGTGCCTACACTCTGCTGACAGGCTGAGCCCCTCTAATTGAAGGAGAATGAAAGGCCTCAGAAACATTCGTAGAGCCCAGGTCTCTCTGGTCTCTTACCTATTTGACTTTTCCAAAATTGGTCACCAGGCGTCTAGAGTTCCTCCCCCTCCCCCTTAAGTAAGCCACAGGGCCCAGAATGCTGAGTTAACCTTTCCCTGTATTTCTGTGTAGGAGCTGGCCATAAGGAAATTCTCTTATCTGTCTTGTTTGACAGTAAATCCGGGGACTCTCATTGCAGCTGGCTCCTGCACAATGCTCAGAAAGGAATGCGCAGTCCAAGGAGAATCCCCACAGAGGTCTTGCCGCCTCCCCCTCGGGAACCACCACTGGATCAAACCTTCTGCCCGGTAGGATTTCTATACATTCACCCAATTTCCCCAGGCCTGGTGTGGTGGCACACACCTTCAAACGCTAACACTCGGGAGGCAGAGGCGGGCACATCTCAAGGAGTTTGAGATCAACCTGGTCTACACAGTGAGTTCCGGGACAGCCAGGCCTACACAGTGGGCCCTGCTTTTAAGACAGAAAGCCAACCAACCAAAAAAAAAAAACCCTCAGAATTGTCCTTGGGTTTTCAGGGTCTTCATTTATGAAGACTTGAGTCTCATATAAAACATTGATTAAATAAATGTGTTAAGCTTTTTATGTGTTAAACTTCTCGTTATAGGACTGTTAGCCATATCACTATTTTGTATTATATGGCACCAGATGTTAAGAGTCAAGAGCAGCCTGGTTTACATGTGATCCTGAAAAAAAAAAATCAAAAGCAAGAGCTCTGGGGAGATTGTCTTGCAAGCATGAGGTCGAAGCTCAGTCCCCAGAGCCTATGCATGAAGAGGTGCTCTTTTGTGAGCCCAGCACTAGGGTGGCAGAGACAGGCAGATACCTGGGCTCACTGGTTGAGCCAACGAGAGACAAGAAGAAGGAGGAGGAGGAGGAGGAGGAGG
>NW_004949099.1:891623-906873 GCF_000317375.1 Microtus ochrogaster
GAGGAGGAGGAGGAGGAGGAGGAGGAAGAAGAAGAAGAAGAAGAAGAAGAAGAAGAAGAAGAAGAAGAAGAGGAGAAAGGAAAGGAAAGGAAAGGAAAGGAAAGGAAAAGAAAAGAAAAGAAAAGAAAAGAAAAGAAAAGAAAAGAAAAGGGTGGCAGTATCAGAGGAACAACCCAAGAGTTTGTCTTCTGGTCTCCACATGAACACACAGGGGTGGGGAGGGTACTGAATTAAAGAATTAGATTGGAAGCAGCGTTGGCTGCAAACCTCAAAGCCACCACTGGGGGAACGTTATGCTGGGATGGGATGAAGCAAACCCTGGTCTACAGACTTCACATGGGGGGGGGGGATGGCAAGGAACTGCTGACCCCAGGGAGAGCAGCTTCATCCTGTCAGTGGGCACCATCAACTTCCTGAACCCTCACGGAAATGGGCATTAGGAGTAACGTCTTGGGACAGTGTCTTTGGTTTTGAAAGATTCAGAGGAGAAGCACACATTTGCGGGAGCCCCACAGTTGCTGTGGAACTATCAAGCAGATGTCCATGATCAGACAGGCACATTTTCCTGAGGGAATGCCAGTCTGGGGACTGCAGAGAAGCCACTGCCGTGGGACCGCAGTGAGGCAGATTACACGGAGAGAGATGGGCAGTCCCTCTCTCCATGTAAATGTCAGTAGGACACAGCAACCAGAGCAGCTGCTAGGTGGGTATGCAAGCGCATGGGCCCAGCTTCGTGATAACTGGGACAGTCACCCTCCACATATGCCTACCACCAAGTCGAGCCCCTGCTTGGAGGAGGGCATGCATGTCTCTTTTTTAAAACACAGGTCTCTAGCCTAGGCTGTCCTTACACTCTATATGTAGTTTGGGATGGCTTTGAACTCCTGATCGGCCTGCCTCCTTCTCTGACATGCTGGGATTACAAGCAGGCACCTCCACGATTGGTTATGAGCGCTGGGTACTAAACCCAGAGCTTTGCACCTGCTGGCCAAGCACTCTACCAACTGAACTGCGTTCCCAATCTGGAAGCACATCTCTAAATGGTTATTTAAAAACAAGATGAACACACTCATGTTCACGGAAAGAAAGAACACGCCCCCAGAAGGTGGCTTCTGCCCTCCACATTGACTCTGTCACACATGTGTGCCCAAACACATATACATCATATGGGCAAAACAAACAAGTAAATATGTAGTTAAAAGATTAAAAAAATAAGGTGAATGAAACAAATATGAATGAAGGTAAAACCAAAAGTCATGAGCAGAGCTCCTGCCACTGCCCTATGCCGCCCCTCCCCCATGTCTCACGCCCCACCCCCCAGGCATCCAGATGTGTGTCCCTCCCAAAGGGTGAGTACAGGAGCTCAACCCAGCTGCTGTTGCTACCACTTAAGTGAGGAGCAGATGGCAAATGAGGGGGCAGGAAAGAAGGAACCTCCCAAAAGGGAGGAGTCTAGACTAGGAACTTTTCAACCGCTTCCTACTCCATAAGAAGTGGGGAAACCCCAGAGTCATGCCTTTGGGCAATCTTGAGAGTCACCGCTCAAGGAGCCAGGAACAGTTTACTCAGAAAGCCAAGAACAGAGTCTTAGGCGGACAGTTTATGTGGACCTGGGGACAGCATGCCCGTTCGGTCTGTCTACTCAAGGCAACTCGCGTCTCCTCACCAGTGCGCATGTGTGTCTGGGCAGATGATAGATCGGGGAAAGCGGTGCCTCTGATTCTTTCTCGTCTGTGGGTAATGTGAAGTTAGTCTACCAACCCGCGCTCGAACAGTGCCAGGCTCTGAGCAACAGACTCTTGGCAAGGGGGAAGAAGAGCAGAAAGTAAGGTTTAGAGTTTAATATCGACTGTCAATTTCACAGAACCTAGAGCCACCCAGGGGACAAACCTCTGGACATGACTGTGAGGGGGTTATGAGCTGGATTAGATGAGCGGGGAGGATGCACCCTCATTGTGGGCAGCACCATCTGGTAGGCTGGGCTCCTGGGTTGAATAAAAAGGAGAAAGTGAGCTGAGCACCGGTGGCCATCTCTCTCTCTCTGCTTCCTGACTATGGATCCCTAGTGACCTGCTGCCTTTCTCTCCATGACTGGCTGCCCTCAAGATCTGAGCCAGAATTGTCACATCTCTTCCTAGCTACACAAGATAATGCCTTCTTCCCAACCCAGAGGGTTGGAAGGTTTGCTACAATGTCTCCTTGCCTAGTGACTCCCTGGATACCTTGGGTCTTTTCTTTCTGAGGGTCTGCTTAGAATTCCCTAAGCAGAACTAACTAAATCTAGGACCATGTTTTCAATGGGTCTGGATTATGTTGGGGTTTTAGGTTGTGCTCTCACAAGAAGGGTACAATAATGAGCAGCCAGAACTCAGCTCTTACTCCGGAAAAATGCAAACACATTTCTGCAGCAGTCAAATGACCTCAAAAGCCCCAGGACTGTTCCAGGTGAGAAGTGACAACTGGAGGGGACACATCTTTTTAGAACTTTCTGGAACCCCTAAGGGACATACAGAGCCGTGTGTAGAGTGTGCCACCTCCTAACCATGTCCAGATGTCGCATGTATAAGGGGTTTGGGAGAGGAAAGCTTTGAAGCAATAGTTTAGCCAGATGTGGTGGTGCACACCTGTAAGCCCAGCACTCAGGAGGCTGAGGCAGGAGGATGTCTGAAGCTAGATTGGGCTACATATTGAGACCGCATCTTAAAGAGAAAAGAACCTGTTTCAGAGCAACTGAGAGAAAGCTGGGAATCAAACATGAGACTTAACACAACAGCAGTCACAGAAGGGAAGCTCAGGACTCAGCCAGTTACCTGCTTCACTGGAGGGCAGACAGCCTCAGAAACACTTCAGGACTGGGTTGTCAAGAACACATCTCTCATTTCCCAGGATGACATCCCGAAGAGCCAATGCACAACCCCACCAGCGGCCATCCTGTGTCCCTGTCATGCGCAGTGCCACTGCCCTGAGCTGAAGGCTCACTCAGGCACCACACTTCCCATGTCCGGTCTGCCCATATGTGGAGCGAGAGCCTGCTGTTGGGCTATTTTAATGCGTTCAAAGCCAGCTCGGTCTTCACAGTGAGCCTCTGCCCAAAAAATGCAAAACAACAACAAAACTCCACAGCCACAGCCCGAGACCCCTCCTCCTGGAAAACAGGCAAACTAGATGCCCCTTTGCCCTGAACATTAGGCAGTAAAATCAACTAACATCAAAATGCAGATATGCAAAGTTATTCCAGCAAGAACAGCCAGTCTGAGCAGGCCAGCTGGAAGGGTTTGCAAATCTAGAGACTGCCTGTCAACACACAAGCTTCCCTCACAGTCCAGAGATTCTCTACGACAGAGTCTTCCTGTCCCAAGGAAAGGTGGATCCAGACACTGACCCACACCCCAGGACAGGCGACCTGAGCCTTCTTCAGAAATGGACTTGTCTGCCCCACGTTCTAACTCTGGAACATTCTCGCTTCCCCTGGGAAGTCACATGTGAGTGACTCACCCACTCACTTTGCTGGAACACAGTTTCATTTTACAGCCCACAAGGACAGATTTAACTTCTGGTCTCCGGGGCCAGTGAAGGGTGGTGAGCGGGCACCACCCAAGCGGGAGGCCTTTCAAAACTGCCAGCAACGTGGAAAAGGAGCAGCAAATCTCTACTCTCTTTCTTGGAACTTAAATCCTTCATAAGACAAGTGACGTTGGAGTGATGGGTTTTGAGACAGGGACATAGGTATTTCCAACCTTTCCTCAAGGACAGGATACATATGTCCATGTGAGTTTAGGAACAAACCTACATTGAGAAAAATCTACGGGAGGTTCCAGGCTGAGCCCACAGACTCAAATGGAGTCGCTGGTGCTAATTGTCACTCAAGCAGACTGAAACTTTAACAAACAGGGAGAGGGATGAGGACACAGCTCAGTGGGCAAAGAGTTTGCCATGCAAAGCTGAAGACTGGAGTTTAGACCCTCAGGACCCACACACAAGTCCTGTAGGCATGGCAGTCTGTCTGTGATCCTAGCTCTCTGAGGGAAGGAGAGGGAGAAGGAGGGAGGAAGAAAGAGAGAGAGAGAAAGAGAGAAAGAGAGAGAGAGAGAGAGAGAGAGAGAGAGAGAGAGAGAGAGTTCCTCAATGAGTAAAGTGCAGAGCAATGGAAAAAGACACTTCGGATCTCTGCACACAATGTTTGGTCTAAATCTTGTACACTTACTTACAACAGCATGGGAAACAACGACAGGATCTCTCCAAGACACAGATGTCACATACGGTTTAACTAAGCTTAGCTAACAGATTGAGAAGCAATTACTTTATATATGATTTAAAACATACCAAGTTTGAACTCTAGTCCAATGTCTCCTTAATCTAAATGGCAGAGGGAAGAGCTGGGAACATTGATTACAGGGGCTTTTCCACTGCCTGAACTAATGCTCCTGACTTCCTGGGGAGTCTTCATCATCCTCTTCATTTTCTAAGACAAAAACTGAGGCTTAGCAACCCTGTGTAACCGGTGTGAGGTCAACAGTCAGCTCATAACCAGGCTAGGATAAGACCTCACTTCATCCTGTTTGGTTTGAGTTGTGTCTTGGGTTTTTGTTTTCTTGTTGTTGTTTGTTTGTAAGGAGTGGGAGGAGAGGTCTCATTTTGTAGTTTAGGCTAGCACAGAATCCACTACATAATCCAGACTGACCTGAAACTCTCCACAATCCTGCTTCAGCCTTCTAAGTTTTGGGATTTCAGACATGAGCAAGTGAGCCCAGCTTCCTCTGTCTTGTTTGAAATATTTCAAATTGATCAGAATGCTACAATAGCAAAAACTGACTGCATTGTATTAAGAAGCAAAGTAAAAAAAAATCTACATTTTGCTAAAACAAAAAGAGCCAACCTGGCCTAGCTGGTTGTCAGGGAAACTGGCTGGGTCCTGCATAGTTAGCTAATTCATGTCCTATCTCAGTTTCCCCAGTCATAAGGTTCACATAGGACAAACAGGGGTTATTGTAACAAACTTTATAAGTGTATCTGGTGACATCGATTCTTAGTTCGCATACATCATCACAGTGCTTTAGATTCTTTCTCTCTTCCTCCCCACCCCTTCCTCAACAGCTCTCAGCAGTGCCTAAGGAATTCTGATTGGCTGCACCATTTTGTTAGTGTGGTTGTGAGATCTTTAAAAAGTGTTCTAGCACTCGGGAGGCAGAGGCAGGCAGACCTATGAGTTCGATGTCATGGAATATTTAACTATGTGTTACATTTGTTTATGCTCCAGAATATTACTTTAACTGTGTAAAGGTGTGCTACATGTTTTATGTTGTGTTTGTTTAACAATGTAAGGATGTGTGTTTAACTATGTAAAGGTGTGTTGTATTTGTTTCACCTTGCCTGCCTAAGGCGCCTGATTGGTCTAATAAAAAGATGAACAGCCAATAGCTAAGCAGGAGAGGGATAGGCAGAGCTGACAGGCAGAAAGAATAAATAAGAGGGGAAATCTAGGCTTCAGAGAACAAGAAAGAAAAGAGGGGAGAATGAGAAAGAGAGGGGACACACGGGGAGGGGCAGAAGCCAGGCAGCTGCCAGCAAGACATGAGCAGCAGAGAAAGAAGAAAGAAGAAAGGAGAAAGGTAAAATGTAGATGAAGAGAAACAGTTAAAAGAGCTAGCCAGAAACGAGCCTAAGTTAGGCCGAGCATTCATAATTCATGAAAACCTCTGGTCGTGATTTAGGAGCTGGTGAGGATTCTCCAACCTTCCCAGTGTCGCTGCCCAGCTGCCCTCAGTCCCACAGGTGACAGCTTGCTCCTCCACAGCATCCTGCTGAGAGACGCGAAGCTGGGCTTACAGTCCACAACCTGCTCTCTGGAGCAACATGGGGTTATTTTTAAACAAATATTGACCCCTGAGTCGCATAAAATGACAGATATTTTATCAAGACTAGGTCACTTGTCCCTCTCGTCTAGAGAAGTGGGGGCTATAGTGTACACCGTAGAGAAATTAAGCATGGGGTCCCAGGTCACTTGCGCGGGAGTGATAGGGTCTTCACTCAGATCCCATGCTCTCTGTGTCATGTTAACACATGAGAGTGCACACATGTAAATTAACTCTAAAGGCAGATGACAATTCTAGAAGCCTTCAAAATAATAACGGAATAAAAACTTAAGTGGTTAAGGCTGGAGAGATGGATCCGCAGCTAAGAGTTTATATTGCTCTTGCAGAGGACCCAAATTTGGTTCCCATGTTACAAAGTTTGGAACTGCCTGTAACTTCAGCTCCAGGGGATCTGACACTCTGGGCTTCCACAGGCATCTGCAGTCATATTCACATGCACCCCAGCCCTGCAACATGTACACACATAATTAAAATAAAAAAAATTAAACTGACATGTTTCTTGTTAAATCAGCTGATTTGTTTGTTTCTCATCTTTAGCAAACTGGATGCAAAAGCTAAAACGGTGAGAAAATGCTCTTCCCAGATGAATTGGCTGAGACTGAAGCATGCTTAATCTGGTTGAGGGCTGGCTGCTGGTCAAAGGCAAAAGCTGGTGCCGTGCTAATCCAGAAACAGTTTCTGACTGCCGCGCCCAGTGGAGGCTCAGCTGTCCCGCCTTTGGGAAATGCCGCTAGGAGCTGCCGTGTGGTCAGCAGCATGCCATTTCCAGATGAGGCCGCTGGATTCCAACAGGCACATTCTGTGCCCACCTTAGAACAGAGCAGGGGTGGGCATCCTGCACACGCAAGTGAGTCAGCCACAATATGCAAATGCTGGACACAGTAGCCACACCCATAGTCACAGGAGTACCCACAGTACAGGAAGCTAATGCAGGAGGACAGAAAGTCTGAGGCAGCTGAGTTACATAACAAGACCGTAGTATGTGTGTCTCTCTCTCTCACACACACACACGCATATGCGCATGCATGCACGCATGCACGCACGCACGCACACACACACTCTGCTGGCTCCCACAGCTCACTGGAGAATGATGCCATTGGTTAGTATGCATCCAGCGTCTGCGGTGGGGGGTGTTAGTCAGACTGAGCCCACCAGCTGTTTACCCGTGCAGCTGCAGACTGAAGAGTACCCAGCAGACACCAGCAGGAGAGTGAGGAGCAGCACTCTTCTGGGCTTTGCTATGAACTGAAAGCACTAGGGGTTTTTATGCAAAACCTCCGACGAGGCGGACAAAGTCATGATACAACTTTTCAAGCCCAGAGAGTGGCTGCCTTGAGTTATCACGGCAGTGTCCTCCAGACTAAAACACAACTATGTTGTTGCTCGGTTAGAACGGGTTTTCTTTATTTCAGAACCAACTGTCAAGCACACCACAGCTGAGAAAACCATGAGAATCCACAAAGGAGACAGAAATTCGGGACTGGCGAGATGGCTCAGTGCTTTAAGAGCACTTGCTTTTGCAGAGGACCCGAATTCTGTTCCCAGCACCCACATGGTAGCTACAACCATCTGTAACTCTTGGTCCAGGGGATATAGCGCCCTCTTCTGTTCTCTGTGGGCACTGCCTGCATTTGGTGCACACATCCAGAGAAAATAAAAACATATAAATCTTCTGATTGTCTTTTTGAAATAGGTTCTCGCTATGTAATCTTGACTGTCTTGGAACTATGTAGACCAGGCTGGCCTCCAACTCATAGAAATCCTTCTGCCTCTACCTCCTGAGTGCTGAGATCAAAGGTATGTGCCACCATACCCAGCTAATAAATCTTTTTGAACAAGGAAGCAGGAACAGAAATGCAGGGCAGGCCCCAGAGAAACTGTATTCCTGCCAGGGTTGGATTATTGCGGTACAGAACCCTGATTTGCAGAAGGTCAACAGTCTCATCCACAGTGAACGATGATGGCCTGGTAGCAGTTTAAAGGCTCTTTGGGCAGACTTGCCATGGGCAGCACAGGTAAACCCTGCCGCAGAGAGCCATGCCATCTGATGAGGAGTAGCCACGGGGAGTCCAGACCCAAGGGCATTGAAACCGGCGTCCCAGCTTAGCTGAAAATTTCTCATCCTCGCCACTCAGAGCAGAAACGTCTCTTTAAATCTCATGCTACCCAAGGTACAGTTTCCCGATCACAGTTTCCTCATGGGTCACGTAGAATCAATAGCAAGAATTAGTGATACAAAGAAGAATCAAGCTACCACTCTACATTCTTAGAAGAGCAAACACATTATGACCTGACAGCGTTTATCTCTTCCTTTTATTACTGTTTGTTCTGGAATAATGAGGTCCCGTCTATGAGAACCAGCCGTACACCACAGTGAGACCAGATGAAAACGGTCCAGCGTTGCTCAGAGTGAAACTAATTGGGTGCTTGTTGCGTGAAGAGGGTGCTCCCCCCCTCCCCTAGCAAGACCAGGTTGTTCTTGTGTCAGAAATATATTAAGACAAAGGCTACCTTATCCAAGCCTGAAAGCGCCCACATTACCTCAAGCGAAAATCAAAGACACAGGAATATTCCTGGCCCTGGAGTCTGGTCATGAGCTGCACCATCACTTTAATGTTTGTTTGGAGTGAGCTAGGAAGCCGTATGGGAAGGAGGGGTTGGAGACCAACCAGGGATACCCAGGGGCAATCATGGTGGTTAGATGCAAGATGGCTGTTTGTCAGGCCAAGGCAAATCTGCAGGTGATTCTCCCTAAAGAGCCCTTCCCCACCGCATCTCTGAAGTCTAGCATTTTCCAATCACAGCTTAGCGGGTCCAGAGAGCTGTGGCCTTACACGAGGAAAGAGTTCTGTGAATGAGCAGTACTGAAGGCTGCAAACATAATGTGGACATACACTGACACGTGGTAACTAACTTACCTTATGTGTATTTTACCTCAGCTGTTCTGGGTATGTGCACAGGCATGCTCTTTTGGGTGCATGTATGCATATAGGCATGTGTGCATGTGTGTGCATGTGAGCGTGCAGGCCAAAGGTCAACTTTTGGCATCGTTTCTCCTTAAGCACCTTGTCTTTTGAGACAGGGTCTCCCACTGGCCTGGAGCTTGCTGAGCAGGCTTTCCTATTGCCACCAAGTCTGCACCGCCATGTCCAACTGACCTGCCTGGATTCAAAGGATCAAACCCAGGCTATCCTGCTTGGGTGCCAAGTACTTTACCAACTGAGCCATCTCACCATTCCCTTAAGAATGTGTCCTTTTTAATGTCCTTTTAAAAGATCCTTTATAGCAATCCCTAATCACTTCAAATCTGTGCATTTTCTGGTTATGAATATTATGCCTCAATAAAGTAACATTCATTTTTACAGCCCAAGACACAGCCATCGCCTCTGGGGACACATTGTGCTTTCCTTCTGCTTATCAACACCCACTCTCAAGCAAACAGACTCGGTGAAATCCGAAGGCCCATATGGTTTTCCCACAGCATCATGGGTAAAGTTGTGTCTCCTCAGGGTAACAACCACTTAAAGAGAAACTCTGTCAACAACCAGGCTCTTTTATAGGGTGCATCTCTTTCCTGACCAATCCAGGATGGTTTTGGAATTAAAAGCTCTCATGAAAATATGGAAGGTCCCTTGGTTCCATGGTTCTCCTCAGGAAGACTGTAAATACACTCTTCTAGGCATGTGGGGATCTCGTGCGGGAACCTCAGCTGGCTAGTTGGGTCTCTAGCTCTTATCTCTCACCAGAGACTCTCATATACTATCCGCACAGGCACCACCCTGGTCGCTCCTTATGGATCCACAACCACAGGCCATCGTACACCAAGACCAAGATTCCAAAGCTGCTGGTGTCTCCCTTCATCCTAGCAATCCTGTCTTATGCTCAGAACAAGGGCACTTTATCAGGGAAGTCAAGATGGGTCTTCTTATTCTTCTGACAGGGTGTCTCTACATAGTCTGTCTGTCTTAAGTTCACTCTGTAGCCCAGGCTGGCCTTGAACTCAGAGGGATCCACCTGCCTCTGCCTCCCGAGTGCTGGGAGTAAAAGGTGTGCGGTGATACAACTCAGACACCTGACTCTCGCGTGCTCTTTCCCCAAGAGATTAAAATCTTTCCATCTTTCTTTACAAAATCCTGGGGACACGGGAGAAGGACAGCGTGAATCCAAGTAAAAGAGTTTGAGGGAAACCCTGTGCAGTGGGGTTACAGATGGCAGCCAGTTCAACAGTCATGGGAAGTGCCATGGAGGGTCCTTCAAAATGCTAAGATTAGGGCTGTTCAGGTCACTCAGCCGGTAAAGGCACCTGCTGCCAAGCCCTATGACCTGAGTTCAAGCCCTAGAATACAGGTGGTGGAGAGAGAGAATTGACATGCAAAGGAACGTGGCATGTACCACCCCCTCCCCTCAAAAAATGTAAAAAAACAATTTTTAAAGTCAAAATTGGTTCTAGAAGGAAGGGCTGGAGCAATGGCGCAGTGATTAAGAGCACTTGCTATTCCTGCAGAGGACCTGGGTTCAGTTCCTGACACCCACATAGTAGCTCACAACTATCCTTAACTCTAGGATCTGACTCTCTCTTCCGGTCTGCAAAGGCACCAGACATGCACATGGTACACAGACATACACATAGGCAAAAATACTCATACACATAAAAACGAATAAATCTCAAAATAAAAACAAAACAAAAAACCTGAAAACCTAGGGCTGGGGGTGTCGACCTGTGGTAGAGAGCACTTGCCCAGAATTACACCATGCTCTAAGACTGGAAATGAGTATGTTGAACAGAAGTCTGCCCTTGAGTTAACAGCAGCACTGTTCACGGAGGCTGATCATAGAATCAACATAAGTGTCCATCGGCAGGTGAATGGGCAAAGAAAAGTGGTAAACACATACCTGGGATGCTCTTTACCTTTAAAGAGAGTGTGGTCATTGTGACAACAGATCAAAGAAAAGAGCATTGTGCTAAGTGAAATAAGCCCAACACAAAAAGACTCAGAACCCAGGGGGTGCGCAGGGCCTGGTGGCTTGTATCTATCATCCCAGCATTCAGGGAGAGGCAGCAGGACAGCGGGCCTTTGATTGAGGACAACGGTGGTTACTGGAGCTGGGAGTCAGATCCCCAAGCACCAATGTTTAATAATAATAATAAACAGAAAAGGGCAAGGCAATGAGCCTGTAAGCACAGCTGGGGGCAGGAGAGTGGAGGCAGGAAGATCCCTGGGACTCACTGGCCAGTCAGCCTAGATAAATCAGTGAAGTCCGGACTCAGCGAATCACACTGTTAGTAAATACAAGGCGGGGAGCAAAGACAAGACACCTGGCATCCACCTGGCCCCAGACAAGACACCTGGCATCCACCTGGCCCCCCACACTAATGCACACAGTGCAGCAGGAAGGGGCAACAATGTCGTCAGGCTTCCAGAAGTCCTACTGGGCATCTTTTGCTACAGAGTGAGATACAGGTTTATGTGACCCTGTCCTTCCTGCTATAGAGGCGGCCACCTGGCCACCCTGTGAGGGGAGAGCACACGGTTTCCAGACAAACAGGAAGAGCAGCATGTTTTCCCTCTACAGACTGAGGAAGAAAGTGAGCAGAAAGCACTCCGCTCTGCTAGTGACCTCAGGTCCGGCCAAAACTGTGTGGGCAGCACCTCCCTCAACCGCACCTCCCTCAACCGCACCTCCCTGGGTCCGGGCAGGGTTCTTTCTAGAATTCAAGCTGTCTGGTGGAAAGACAGAAAACAGAGTGTTCAAGCTTCCACTGAGGCTCTCTGAGTCATGGAGGGAACTTGGCTATTTATGGCGACGCCTCCTCCCCTGGTTTAGTATTTGAATCCTCTTCAAGGCGGGTGTAAGAAAAAGACTTCTGGCAAAACTGGAAAGAGCAGGATTGACCTGAGGTGGCTGAGAGGGAAGAAGTTCTGAGGATGGAAATGGAAAAAGTGGGGGAAGAGGGTGACACCAGTGACTGCCCTGCTCTCCCCCAAACCTATTCCAAAGGAGGTGCTGGGGTGGAAACCATAAAGTCAGGACAGATGGGCGATGCATGTATATATGAGAATGTTTTTCCCCCAGAGAACCAGCCATTGAGCTAGAAGAAAGAAACGGAGGGCTGGCTCAGTGGATCAAAGCCCTTTTCTCTAAGCCTGAAGACCTTAGCTCATTCCAGGACCCACTGGGAGGAAGGAGAGACCTGACTCTAGCAATTTGTCCTCTGATGTCTACAAGCATGTAAGAGATGCTCACAGCCCTAGAGAAAGTGTAACACACACACACACACACACACACACACACACAACACAACACACGAGAAACACGAGAACCAAATTGTGGCTGTCGTAAGGTGTGACCATCAATCAAATCATCCCCAGGACTCAGGAGACTAGTTTGAGGAGCACTTAGACTATTTTGCTGAGCTTGTCAATAATAAAGTGCTTTTAACTGGTAGAAACTGAGAATTAGAGGAGATTCCTGAGCCAGGCGGTGGTGGCGCACGCCTTTAGTCACAGCATTTGGGAGGCAGAGGCAGGCGGATCTCTGTGAGTTCGAGACCAGCCTGGTCTACAAAGAAACTATGTTTCAATAAACCAAAAAAAAAAAAAAAAAAAATTCCTGGAAAGCAGCCCTCCCCTACAGGAGAGTGGGTGTCAGCACACATGGGTGACCCTGGGTGCTCCGCTGACTCCCAGTCCCTTCACCTTGCCCATGAACCACATGTGGCTTCTGAGCAAGCGGTGGGTGGTGTGGCTACAGCTACGGAGTAGCTCTGTTTTTAAGGTCTGTATCATCCTGATGGAATTTATTCTTTATAAAGCATTATTTCCCCCCATAAGAATGAACACTTTAGAACGCATTAACTTCTGCTCCTGCAGGCCTGAAGTCTGCCTTGACCACTGTGCACAAAGCACCTGCCAGGCAGAAGGTGCCCTATCTGTGTTTCTTGTAACCACTAATTGGTACCAGCAGCTTTGTTCACTTTGAATGTTTTTCCAGGAACTAAGCAATATTTTAATGTGTTCATTTGAATATGGTTCACAGACAGCACAAGGTACTCATTTGCAATTTGAATTTGGCTAGTTATCTTAATTATATTATTTTCTAGCTTAAAAGGGTAAATGACGGTATATATGTATATATAAAACATATATAGTATATATTTTATATATGCAAATATTTTAGACAGGGTATCATTGTGTAGCTCTGGTTGGCCTAGAACCATGCTGACCTCAAACTCACAGAAGTCCACCTGCCATTACCTCCCAAGTACTGGGGATTAAAGGTAGGCACTACAACACCTCACTGATATTTAAGAATTTTAAATGGAAGCTTGCTCTCCGTGTAGAAATGACAGATGTCAGAAACTTCAGTATTGTCACCATAAAGAGAAAATGAAGGAGTTGACACAGGAGCTCATAAGTCACTAGGACACATGCAGTCCTATAAGCCATAGGCCTTTGGTTCAAATAAAATTCTTCTGGAAAAGATGAACCTGTTTGCTAAATGAGGTTTTAAATATTTAATGGAAATTTTTAAAAATTGGGACAGAGTCTCGTGCAATCCAGGCTGGCAGCTAACTCACTGTATTGCCAAGGATGAGCCTGAGAGTCTGATTCCCCTCCTCCCTCCACCCCCGGTGCTAGCGTCATAGGCCTGCCTCACTACAGACATTTTACGTGGTGCTTTGTGAGCGCGAGGCTCTATCAACTGAACTGCATGCCCAGCTCATGAAAAACTTTTTGGTACTTAATTTAGCTACTATAAAAATCTTAACTACGTTTAAAATATTCTGAGCATGCAAATTGGCAGTAAAACTATAAATACTGTGAATCCAAATACACATCCAATTTTTCTGGTGACAAGCAAACACTGAAACTCGAATGGGTCGTCACTGTAAAATATCAGCATAAACTGAAGAGCAGTCATTAACAATTTTTATTGATTACTTATGTTCACACTTTGAATATGCTGTAAAATAACCAAGTCTTGTCTTTTATTTTGTTTTCTATGCAATGCCAGGGCTGCAGAGAACACGGGAGAGCAGGTGCCTCTTTTACATGCTGGTTTCTCTCCTCTGAGTTATGCCCAGGAGTGGGAGGGTTGGACCATACAGAGGAGTTCTGAAGAGCATTTTCTAAACGCAAAGGTTCCTATTGCTTGAGGTCAGTAAATTGTTGTACCATCTCCTGAGTGGTCAGAATACTTCCGTGAATGTTATCACTGCCATGTGCCAACTGCTGGATGGTCAAGACAAAAGAAAGACCCAACGAACATAGACAGTGTGCACTGTGAGTCACAGCTACTGGGATGGACCTGGAGGACACAGAACTGAAGCAAACACAGAAAGACAAGCACCACGCTACCTCCCTCATGTGGAATAGGAAGCAGGCGCAGTCACAGAGGCTGAGAGCAGACAGGTGATCACTGGAGACAAGGGGGAGAGATTAATCAGAGGTGCTGGGTTTTGGTTAGACAGAATAAGGAGTTCTGGTGTGGACTGCACAAGAGGGTGACCACGGATATTAATCATACAGAGCGCATTCCCAAAAGCTAGAAGGCAGCTGGCGTGCAGCTTGGTTGGCAGAGTCCTTGCCTGGCCTGCACAAACCCTGGGTACGACGTCCAGCACTGCTTGCTAATAAAACCAGATGTGGTGGCACATAAGAGTAACCCACCACCAGGGAAGTGAGTGCAGGAAGGACAGCAGTTCAAGGCCAACCCCGACTGCATGAGACCCTGTCTCAAAGAAAATTCAAGTCTGCATGGAGGAGTCACTCAGAAAATAAAAATCTTCAAATACGTTAAAATTTGTTCTTGGCCCAGGAGAACTAAGCACTTATATGATTTATTTATTTTAAACAATCCAAAATAACTATTTGAATCAACACACATACATCTATAGGCCTTAGAAGAACACAACATTCTAAAGGGCACTGGAAAGTGACTTAAATATTATCGCCTCTGAGACCAACAGTTCCTCCTCAAATTTCCTATACTCAACATCATCAGGATTGATTTTCTGTGGTTACTTTTTTTCCATCCCTTTGAGTTGGCCAAGTGATAACACTAACAAATTTAACAATAACATCAAGGAACCATAGGAAATACTAATCAGCAAATAACATTTGTTACTTATTTATTTTGAGTAGAGTCTCATGTAGCCTTTGAACTTGCTATGTAGATGAGGATGACCTAGAACTTCTGATCTGTATGCTTCCATCTCCCTAAGCTGGATTACAGGCATGTGCTGGGATACCTGCTCCATGCGGCGCTGGAGGTCCAGGCCTTCACACACACTAAGCAAGCACTCCGCCAAGTGAGCTGCAGGCTCAGCTTCGGGCCCTTTGCGCATATATATATATATATATATATATTTTTTT
>NW_004949099.1:906973-925315 GCF_000317375.1 Microtus ochrogaster
TTTTTTGGTTTTTCGAGACAGGGTTTCTCTGTGGCTTTGGAGCCTGTCCTGGAAGTAGCTCTGTAGACCAGGCTGGTCTCGAACTCACACAGAGATCCGCCTGCCTCTGCCTTCCGAGTGCTGGGATTAAAGGCGTGCGCCACCACCGCCCGGCCCTTTGCTTATATTTTTATTTTAAGGATAACGTGTATATTGGCAGAAACAGTATTATTTCACCTTATTGCCGTCTATCGATCTTGGCACTTTGCAGTGGGGTGGACCCTGGTGACCAGAGCTGTTTGTCACTGTGCTCTCTCACTTGCGCCTTCCCTTCTGCCATTATTTCAGCTCTGCCTGAGAGGCCATGAGTGGCTCTGTCCACCCCTTCACATAAGCGCAACTCTCAGAACTGGGGACATCGGAGACAGCTACAATCTATTTCCCGTCCTGCTTTCATAAATTATCATATTAGCTGGAAGCCCTGAAAAGGGCACGTTAAAGCAATGCAAACCCACCGTCTTTTTTTCCTGTTCATTCCAGTTTGGGGAGCTTAGAGGTTTTGTTTCTACTTTTCTTAGCCAGATCTAACAATACTAGTTTTGTGTGCTATTCTTTTCACTTTTTTAAAGGATTTCCTTTAATTTTTTTAATTGAGTGTGTGTGCGCGTGCGTGCGTGCGTGCGTGCGTGCGTGTGTGTGTGTGTGTGTGTGTGTGGCAGATCCCCCGGAGCTGGAGTTGCAGGCTGTTGGAAGCCTCCTGGTGCGCCCGCTCTTTACAGTGAGCACCTCTCCAGACCCTTGGTTTCCAATATCCACGCAATCACCATATCTAGCCTTTTAGAGAATTCACGCTCTTCCATCACACCAACTCCCAAGTAGCTCAGGGCCGTATGCGCTGCAAACAAGCTGGAACTCACTCTGTCGTTTACAGACAGACACATAAGCAGCTCCAGTTTCCTGTCCCTATAGCAAGCCCGCAGCATTTGCACCTATGCGCGCAGCTCTACACATCCCAAGTGTAAATCCAGGGAAAAATCCTAGAATTGAAGTTGCTAGAACGTCTTCATATAAAAATTTGACAAATGCTTCCAAATTGCCAAGTAGTTCTGCCCATGACCCTCAGGCACTCTCCAAACATCCTAGCCCTTCCCAAGAAGGAACTTGGGAAACCTTTTGAAACTCTGGAAAATGTTAAGTATGCGTTCATTATTCCCAAGAAGGGACAGGTGGCTTGAGTTACATTCTTATGTGTGTGGGGAGGGCCCATCTACGAAGGATGAGAACCACTGAGTCAGTAGGTCCTCACGAGCATCAGAAGGTTCAGGGGCAGGGGCACCTCTACCAAGGATGAGAACCACTGAGTCAGTAGGTCCTCACGAGCATCAGAAGGTTCAGGGGCAGGGGCACCTCTACCAAGGATGAGAACCACTGAGTCAGTAGGTCCTCACGAGCATCAGAAGGACACCCGCAGACAATGGCACTAAACTCCAGAAAATGTGCTTGTTCCTTTGCTCCCTGGGAGGCAGATGTCGGGGTCCAATTCCTGTAAAGGCCCGGCTCCCTTCTCTAGGGAAGAGAGCTCAGGCACAAGTGAATCAGGAGAACAAGACCCCGTGTCAGCCTCCGATAGCAATGCCACATGGTCCCTCTCCAGGGGGAGGGTCCCTTCACACAGACAACACATCCTTGTTGGCCAGAAGGAGCTCCCTGACATCTCATTGTTCAGACTCTGCGTGGCATCCAGGCCTGCCGGTTAGGGGAGATGTGGGGAGGAGCCCATGGGATTCTACATGGCAACCTATGGCCTGGCCTTTAGTCACCGTTTATGCCTGTGCTGATGGCGGCGATAACATTCACAGAAGTTTTATGACAAGCTCGGGACATGGTGCGACAGTTTACTGACCTCAAGGAATAGGGACCTTTGAGTTTAGAAAACGCTCTTCAGAAATGGCATTTCAGGGTCCCACAGCAAAAATCTCAGCTTGGTTCAAACACAACCAGACAGCAAGGAGTTATACCCCACCTAAGCCACAGTGGGCCCCAGAGACCCTTGGTTCTTAAGACAGCTAGCAGACTGCATTAATCCATCTCAGCTTCAATCCTGGAAACAGCTGCAAACAGAAAACCTTGAGCTGGAGCTAAGCCTAGAAGTGCTGAGCACTGGAGACTACATTGAAGGACTAGGGTAACAGAGCCGTTGGTAAGGGGCTGTCTCATAAGCAGGAGGACAGTTTGGTTTCCAGAAACTGTGTTTTAAAGAGGGAGGGGCGGTAGGTGCGCTTATGATCCCACTGCTGGGGAAGCTCGCCAGCCAGTCAGCCTGGCTTAGTGGTGAGACAATGAGAAAACCTGTCTCAAAATACAGAAGGTGGCCAGCACCTGAGGAACAATAGCTGACGTTGTCCCTGGCTTCCACAAGCACATGGTCCGTGTATTCACACCACCACCACACACACTCACTCAGAATTGGCTTTGGAGGGAGAAGTGTCTGCTGTTCATCAGATCTCCGCTATACTGACTGTGTAGTAGAGAACTGTCCCATGGAATGGGGGTTTAGAGTGTTTCTCTTCACATCACCTAGAGCGTGTAGCGCAATGACAGACCAGAGGCCCATGGAAGCTCACGCTTTCACACTTCGTTCAGCATGCTCATTTGTGAGTGTGTAAGGCCTATTTTCTCACTGATGGGACCCCCATCCACCATACTGGGTCAGAACCTGGGGCAGTGACCCTCCAGAGGGTGAGGGTGCACACTTGTAGTCAGTAAAAACAGGGCCCAGAAGACTGAGACAGAAGGGTGTCAAATTCCAGGCTGGTCTGGGTTGCATAGTAAGACCTCGCCCCCAAATTTCTTTTTAAGAATAGGGCTAGAGTCAGGCATTGGAGTGCATGCCTTTAATCCCAGCACTTGGGAGGCAGGGGCAGGTGGCTCTCTGAGTCCAGCCCAGCCTAGTCTACGTGGTGAGTTCCAGGACATTCAGGGCTACATAATAAGACCCTGTAAATAAACAAGCAAAACAAAAGTAGGGCAAGAATCTAAATTTTGTTTAGACTTCCTAGGGGATTATAATGCACCCTGAAGTTTGGGGAAGTAGTAGAACCGGGACTTGAACCATGTTTCTTCATCTGTAAAACCGGGTTACGAAAGAGCCCATCTCAGGCTGAAGAGAATTAGAAATAAATGGCGTAGACTGAGCATAACTCAGAGACACTCTGAGAAGGCTACCCCGGCACCTAGGAAATTTCCTCCGTACACTAACTGCAGGAGCACAGACCTCCAAACACTTCGCTTGGGAAAAATTCCACTCCCAAACTCAAGCAACACCTTTGTGGAAGCTTTCTGGTTTAGATTTTAAAGCTGTATAATTTTGGCAGCTGGAGATGCAGCTCAGTTGGTAGCGTGCTTGTCTAGCACGCACTAAGTCCTGGGTTCGACTCCCCAGCACCGAATAAACTGGGCATAGTTGTGCACATCTGTAATCCCAGCATTCAGGAGTAGAGGCACTAGAATCAGAAGTTTGAGGACATCCTTGGCTACCCTGAACGTCAGGCTGCTTGCAGAGAAAAAAAATGATCCCTAACAAAAGCAATGAATCCAGCTAGGAGGAAATCATTACCCTTGGCCTGATAGTTGTGCCTCTAGTACCAATGGATGCGTGTACCTCTGTGTGTTCCCTGAAATCAGCCAAAGCCTGTTCTGACTGGCTTTGACAAGATAGCCATCGCCAAAGTCAGCGGCTCCCGGGTGCCAGTGGTTATCATCGCTTTCCGATCTCCGGCTTACTTTTTAATAAAAAGGTTTTGTTAGTACACGTGTGTGTGTTCTCCAAGGCCGTAAGGTGTCAGATCCCCTGGAGCTAGAGTTGCAGGCAGTTGTGAATCCTCTCAAGTGGATGCTGGGGATCCAACTGTAGCCCTCTGGAAGAGCAGCAAGTGCTCTTTACCACTGAGCCACCTCTCCAGCCCCTACCTGCTCTTGTGTTTGCATAAGGTTGTTTGGGTCTTTCTCTCATGCAGTGCAGGTTAGCTTCCAACCTTACCCAGAACTACCGACTGTCCTGAGGCGCTGGGATTTCAGGCAAGAGAACACCTGGTTTCCTCGGAGTCAAGGATGAAAGCCAGGGCTTCTGGAATGCTAAGCGGGCACTCTGTCAACGCAAGTATATCTCTGGTTCCCTGACTTATTCTCCTCTCTGCTCTCTATGGATTCGTTGGCAATGGGAGAGTTGCTTCCCACCTAAGAAAGCGAGGAGTCTGGAAACGATGGGCAGCGGGACAGGTAACTAGTGGGTCATCCCATCCACCCTTCCACCATCAACTGGAGAGCCAGGAGCCCAGGTTTAACAAAAGCCACATTACTCAGAGCCCACAGTGCTCCTCCAGAAATTGGAGGCTTCCCACACACTTGGGGTGCACCTCAAGCAAGCAGAGGTTTAAGTCGCCATCCTCTTAAGTACCAAAGTCCCAGGCTGGTCAAGGCTCTGAGAACCGAGTGAGACTATAGCCACCGGCAGACAAGGGACACACAGCTCAGAATAAGATGATTCCTGTGTGCCAGGCACTGTGCCGAGGTCGTTTGGACAAGGTGGGCGAGGAACGCCCTAAGAATAAGAGAAAGCAAACTTATTTGTAAAGAAGAAAAGGCAACACAAGTATGCTGGGGTGAGCTTCAACGAGTGTTAACTCGGTCGTTTTTCCTTCATGTGGAGACAGGCGCTTGGACCCCCCGCAAAGGACTACAGGGGTCTGGGAATGATGGGCACGTCTGGGTAGTAGTGTGTACAGCGCCGCCTGCTCCTTCCCACTGCTTCCCAGGTGGTTGCTCCGGCTCGGGACCGCACGCGCCCTGGGCGCAGTGCCAGGTGGCCCAAAGAACCGCGCCTGGTCGCAGCACCCGGTCCCTGAGCTTACGACCCCCAGCCACAGCCTAGGACAGCCGGCAGGAGCCCAAGACTCCCAGGCAGGAGCCCAAGACCTGCGACGGAGCCGAGGATCCCGAGATCAAGTTCAGGTCTCCAGGCCCCAGCCTAGGACCTGCGGCCGAACCCAGAGTCTCCCAACCAAGTCTAGATCTCCAGGTCCGATTCTAAATCACCGGCCGGGAGCCTAGGATCCACACCCAGAACCCAGAGCCCACCCTCAATGTCTGAACCCCGGCCCAAGCCCCTTACCTCCCGCGCGGAGACCGGCTGTGTGCCTACTGCGGCTGCCACACCCTCTTTCGGGCCGACAGGACCCGCCCCGTCCTGGGGTGGAGACTGAGCCAGAGTTCCTGGTTGTCCCTCTGCCCACGGGATGAAAAGTCCCTCCCAGGCCAAGCACTGCTAGAGCCGTGCAAGACTCGCCCCCGCCCCTTTCATTCCGCACCAGGCGGCGCCCGAGGACGCTCTGGCTGCGGATCCCACTCACACTCGACTTTCGTACCCCACTCACGACTCTAACCCAACAAAGATTCTGGCACGTGCACCGCCAAAACTCACTCAGGACCCTGGCCCTGCACCTCTAAAACCCACTCGGGACCCCTAACCTGCACAGCCAGACCCCACTCGGGTCCCCAGTCCAAGATCTCAGCCTTGAGTACCGCAGGGGCCACACATCGCCCTGGGTCTCAGCGCTCCAGCCGGGCACCCGGGGTTCATACGCCCAGACCAGATAAAAGTGGGCAGGAAAAGTAGAAAATGACACCCGAGGGCACAATTCTGTTCTACAGTACAACTTATGTTCCAGAAAATTCCTAGCAGTTCCACGTCTCCCTTAAAGGAAATAGTTTCAGTCTCCAGAGTCCTGGGATCAGTGCAGGGAGCGGGTACAACGCACCTTTAGGGACCGCCATTAGGAGCAGCTCCTGGTTTCCTGCTGAACCCCCTACTGCTAGTTGCTTGGTTGACCAGTCTGGCTCTCGCTCGCTCGTTGCTGACACTTGTGTGCCCGACTGGGGCACACGCCTCTTGCAGCAGGTGCAGTGAATGCTTGAAGAACCGAGCCTGTGCCTCTACAGTAACCTTCAATTTTATTTAACAAAGAATGGCTTGCTTTGGGCGATGTTTGCTATCCAGCCAATCAAAACCCATGTGGTCATTACATTAAATTATATCAGCATCATGTCTAGAAGGTAGCTTATTGTGTGGTTAGCAGCTGTGGGTTCAGGAGGAGACAACAGATCTAGACTTGGGCCTGTTCTTTCATGTTTGAAGACCTAAACGTTTCTAAGTTTCCGCATGGGGAGGAGACACGAGCATTGAGTCCCCATGGGATTAGAGTAATGGACAGTCGTGAGCTTCCATGTAGGTGCTGGAAATTGAACCCAAGTCCTCTGGAAGAAGAGCCAGTGCTCTTAACTGCTGATCTCTCCAGTCCCTGACTGAGCCTTTTATGGGACACCAGAAGCCAGGACTACATCTGGCCAGCGCTCGTCTGGGATCAGAGGATGGCTGGCCTCCAGCAGTCTTGTCTCTGAGCTCTCAGCGGCCCCTCACAGCTTCTTCCAATAACCTACAGGGTTCTCCTGGGAACGTCCTCAAGAAAGCACTAACAGGGCATCTATATCCTGTTCTATTTCTGGGGAACCTGACCTAAGACAGAACATTAGGACAATAGAGTTGTCCAATGTAAGGACTCAGAGAGACTTCACATCAAAGATCTCAGGACGAGGGGCTAGAGAGATGGCTCAGTGGTTAAGAGCACTGGCTGCCCTTGTACAGGACCTGGGTTCAGCTCCCAGAACCCACATGGTGGTTCACACCCTTCTATAAATGTCCTCTTCTGACCTTTGCAGGCACCAGGCATACATGACACACATACAGACTTGCAGACAAAACACTCATACACATAAAGTAAATAACACATCTTCTTTTATAAATATAAAAAGAGCACTGGCAACTCTGCGAGAAGACCCCAGGTTCAATTTCCAGTACCTGCTTGCTGTCTTAAACCATCTATAACTCCAGTTCCAAGTGATACTGCAATCTCCTCTGGCCTCCATGGGTTCCAGGCACGCAAGTGGTGCATGGACAAGCATACTTCAAAATGGGTACAACATATATTTACTTCAGATTTCTCCTGAAGTTGAATGAAAGCAAGGATAGACTTTTTTTTTTCTTACAACAAACCTGGGTTTGGTGGTACACACCTGTAACCCCAGCACTTGGGAGGTGGAGCAGAAGGATCAGAATTCAAGGTTGTCCTCAGCTACTTTGCCAGTCTGGGATACACGAGCCCCTGTCTCAAAGAAGAAAAACAACAACAAAAACTTGCAATGGTTTTAAGGACATAGCTCAGTGGTAAACACATGCTAAGCACTCACAAGGCCCTGGATTTAACCCCCAGCACTGCATACATATAAATATCTCTCAAGGCTGAGGGAACAGAGAGGAAAAACAACAACATAACTCCTCCGGCAACCGAGAAGCAGAAAGCCAGGTGACAGATGCAGTAGCCAGTCTGAGAAAGCAGAGCCGGTGCCAGGAGACAGCATGAAATGTGATCTCATTTTTCAAGATCTGAAGGACCCGGCCATACCAGGTGCCTCTGAAAGTAGATCTTTACTGAGGTGAGGCTGAAGTCAAGCTGCTCCTTGGAAATCTTTTCAGGTAGCAGCTGGTGTTCTCTGTCCCCTCTGCTCAGCCATCACCTCTCCTCTTTCACCCAGGTGGAAGACTGGAAGATGGGGAGGGCCCTCTCCGAAAGGTAGAGAAGGGCCCTCTGGGGTAGGGGTTCTCTGGCTGTCAAAGGCAGCCTAACCCTTGAGGATTTGAAGCAATGACCTCTTTATTTCTGTCTTATTATAATTCATGATTTTGTGGGTCTGAATTTGGACAGTACCAGGCTCAGCATGCCCAACACTTTCTATCACTGTGGCATCAATGAAGGCTAGTTGGTATAGCAGGCTAGCTGAATTCACCAATCTGAAGGTTCATTCATATGTTGGGCAAATATGGCAAAATATGGAAGACTGGGGCTGGAGAGATGGCTCAGAGGTTAAGAGCATTACCTGCTCTTCCAAAGGTCCTGAGTTCAATTCCCAGTAACCACATGGGAATCACAACCATCTGTAATGAGGTCTGGTGCCCCTTTCTGGCCAGCAGACACACACACACAGAGACAGAATATTGTATACATAATAAATAAATAAAATATTTTAAAAATATGGAAGACTGCCCTCCAGTGGCACCAACCTCCAGAGAACCTGCATTGATTATCTCCATTTGAAGTCAGATTTCTTGCCTGGAGATTCAGGGTTTCCAGAAAGAAGACTGTAGGAGATCCAGCAACTCTGTGTAGGCTTCAAGGGGCACAAGCATTCCTGCTGTGCTCTATACACAAGGAGTCACTAAGGCCCACCTGACATCAGGGCTCCACTTTAGGCTCCATTGCTGAGTGTGTCTGTGTGGGTGTGAGCATATGCGAGGGATCCATGGCCCTCTTTAATCTAGGGTAGGAGGTTTACACGAGCCTAGGGATACTCTGTTGACACTAAGGTGGTAAATATCGAACTGTTCAGTACCTAGAACACTGGTGCGGGGATAGTACTCACTGAGTTAGGAGGCCAGAGGCTGGGAAATCTAAGAGCAACAACAAAGAGACTCTCGCCAGTTACTCAGAGCAACTGGAAGCAATGCAAACTCTGTCAAGCCCCATCCACTCGCAAGTGCAGATAGCCTGCCGATCATGCTTGTGGGATGGCTGGACAAAACTTAGGACACTTAGTTAGACTGGAATTTCAGCTAGATAAAAAGAAAAAAAAATGAGGTCAGTGAGGTGACTCAGCTGAAGGCACATGGTGGTCCGAGTTTGATTCTTGGGACCAGCATGATAACAGAAATGTCTCCTGGAAGCTGTCCTCTGACCTCCATGAGCATGCATGCCGTGGTGTGAACACACACACACAAATGGATGCATAAAGGTTGTAAAGGAGAAGCTCAGTAGAAGTGTGAAGAAGGGGCACTGAGAAATGCCCTCGCTAAGGTATGCAGCCATTCTCCAGCATCCTTGGGGGTTTCCCCCAGAGCCCAAGTCAACACTAAAATCTCTAGATTTCTAAGTCCCTTAGTTTCTTATTTATTTAGGTGTTTTTGAGATGGGGTTTCACTTTGCAGCTCTGATTGTCCTAGAACTCACTACATAAGCCAGGAAGGCCTTGAACTAACAGAGAGCTTGCTTGCCTCTGCCCCACTGAGTGCTGGAATTAGAGACATGTGCCACCACACTCAGCCTCCCTTATTTTATTTTATTTCATTTATTTATTTATTTGTGTGTGTGCACACGCACGCTGTGTACATAGGTGCAATGAAATACAAGCAGAGGTCAGAGGACAATTGCAGGAGTTTGTTTTCCCTTTCCACAGTGTGGGACCTGGAGGCTGAAGTCAGGTTATTAGGCTTGGGGGCAAGGCCTTTTACTCTCTCAGCTTCTTGCTGGTCCTCCATGTCCCTTGCTCCAATGGCATAATTTTTGTGTGTAGCACAGTGCATCCTTGCCTATCTTTGCTTTTTGCTTTTTTATGTTGTTTTGTTGGAACATAGTCTTACTACATGACCTAAACTATCTCACAATAGTAATCCCCCTGCCTCATCCTGTTTGTGCTGATATAGGCTTGTACATTTATAACCTGCTCTCTCATCAGATGTGAGCCATCTCTAGGTTACTTATTCTGCACACAACATTGTAAATAGTTGCTAGTCTGTATGATTTAGGAAACAATAACAAGGAAGATATGTCTGTAAATGGTCGGTACAGACCCAACTATATAATTTCTACAAGCCGTGGATGCCTGGGTCCACGCTTGAACCAAAGGTGCAGAGGGCCATCAGCAGAGACAGAACATAAAGGAGGTAGGTATGGCCATGAGGCAGACAAGATTTGGGCTAGCTGAGCAACCAGGGTTTCCACTTGGGCTATGCACACAACTCTCTCTTAACAATACACCTAGCACCTAGCAACCTAGGACACACACACACACACACTAACTACACCAGGCCGCGGGTTCCATACACTTCAAATAGAATAAGTTACTCCTCCCTAGTAACGTCTAAACCCTTTCATGGTCAATTTTATTTAAATGTATTTCAGGATACATCTGTGTAAGGGACACAGGGAGATGATCTAGCCCGAACTAATTTTGGGTGCAGTCACAGTAAGCCAAGCTGTGTCCTCTGGGTGAATTTTTAGAGGAAAATAAAATCTATTCACTGTTTTATGCCTATGAATAAATGGGTATGTGTATGATTAAAATCAGATGCATCATGGGACAAACTCCCATTTCTGTAAGACTCATTGAGTTCCAACCACCGGGCACAAGCACTGTCTACATGTGCTACCATCCATTAATCTAACTCAGCTTAAGTTAGCTACCTTCACCAGTGTCGATAAACATCATTATAGGCAGGTTGTAGCGAGAAGGTTGTGCTGCTTGAAGGAGAACGTCCCCCATAGGCTCCTGTATCTGAGCACTTTTTCTCCGGTTGGCGGAGCTGTTTGTGGTGGGTGGCACCACCACGCTGGCTCATGGAATGACCACACAGCTCCCTCTCCCCATCCTCCCTCCTTTCAAACTGTGAAAGAGCAATGACAAAGGGCTGCAGCCCAGTGGTAGAGCCCTTGCCTGTGTGTGTGAGGCGCTGGATCTGTGGGCTCCTGGCCCCTCAGTTAGCAATAACAGTAATAAAAACAAGTCAAGCATAGTGGTGCGGATCTGTAATCTCAGTACACGGGAGATGGAGGCAGGAGGACCAGACGTTCTAGGTCATCCTCAGGTACATATCAGTTTTGAGGACAGTCTGGGATACATGGGCCCCCATGTCAAAAATAAAATAATAATTGTAATAAATGACTCTTTGTGCCATGAAAGCTAGAACATTTTTTGGAGTGAGGACGATCAGAACACCTCCACATAAAGGACACTTCGGGTCAGAGTTGCTTCTCCTCTTCCAATCGTCCCTGAAGTGGCACCAGGCACATGAAAAGAGAAGAAATTGTCACCTTGACTGACTAATGAGGCAGGACCTCTTACTCTGCCATTGTTCATTTTTAGTTCTTCTGAAGCCTGTAAGTCTCTTGCCTTTTAATAGAGCTTAGGTTCCAGTGACATTTTTCTGAAAACCTTTATGCAGGCAGCTCATGTGCCATTTGGGGCAACAGTGAATCATATATGTGACACTGGTTGCACCAGGTCATATAACCTAATGACACTGTAGTCCTCTTGGCTTTGGGGAGCCCTCCACGGTGTTTGCAAAAGTTGTCTGCTGATAACCTCCTTAATACGTGTGAGTTTGTCTCTGTGCTCCGCTCTGTTCCAATCACCATTCCCATGCCGTGTTGTCTTTTGATTACTTTAGCTGTGTAGTAGTTTCTGGGATCAGAACACATGACTGGACAGTTCTACTTTTTCAAGGTTGTTTTGGGGACCTGTGATCTTTCCATTTCATGTAAATATAGAATTCATTCAACAAATTTTGCCATAGGAGTTTTCTGGGATTTTGGTGAGGTCTTATTAAATCTATGGATCAATTTGAGGAGAGCAGAGTCTTTCAATTTATAGTTATGGTTAATGGTCCATTTTTTAAGATCTTTAGTTCTTGAAGCACTGTTTTTATATGAAAAGTGTGTTCTACACATACAAAATGTGAATAAAAGTGGTCAACTATGAAAAAAGATTGTTACCTTGAGCGACAATTCTCTTCTGCAACCCTGGAGATGGAATCCCAGGACAATGGCCAGGTTTCAACCATTCTGGCCACTAGCCAGGAAGTAAGGCTAGAGGCCAGGCAGCCTTTGGCCCCTGGAGACAGTGGCTTCACAAAGCACAGAGGACCTGGCAGAGGTAACCTCCTCTGTGGGTGGCTTTTTCCATACAATGCTTAGGCTTCTGGAAGGTGACCAGACTGCAGTTAAAATATGATAGGAAGATTCCTGCAGAATCCACAAGGACAGGCAGGAGGCCAGGAAAGAATGACATCATCCAGTTTGGGAATAAATGCAAAGCATCTGGAAAACTTTCACCTTTAAGGATGAGTAAGCATGAAAATATACACATGCACAATAGAAGATTCTAGAATATGGACAATATAATACCTGCCAGTCCTGAAAGGGAACTCCAGCCCTTGGAAGGTGAAGACAGGAGGACAGAATGAAGAGCTCACAGTTATCTTTGGTTACATGCTGAGCTAGAGACAAGTGTGGGTTACACGCAAGCTGGAAAGCTGCAGTGGCCGATATAAGCAGGTGCTGCTCTTGCACAAGACCTGGGCTGATTCTCAGCACTCCTCAGGCAGCTCTCAGCAGCATGTAACTCCAGCTTTAGGGGATACAACACCCTTTTCTGACCTTTTCAGACACCTGCATGCATGCACACATACATGCACACACACAGAGGCATGCACATATACAATGCATACACATAATTAAAAATAAAAATAAAACACCACTTTGAAAAATGAAGACAAGGAAGGAAGAGGGAGGAGGGGGATGAGAACAAAGAAAACACAGCACAAGACGGAAATAACTTTTTTAAGGTTTCACAGTATGAAGAGGCCAATTTTAACAGCCTCTGATTCTTCCTGTGTGCCTGAAATAGGCCAGAGGTATGAACTAATACGAGTGACCCTGTTTGCAAGGTAGAGTTAATAGTTATGAGCCAGAGCCCATACACTACAGGACATTTACAAAAACTGATAAAAAATTTATTTCGAAGAAAGTCTCAGCTGGCCAAGATGGTGCATGCTCTTAATCCCAGCACTTGGGAGGCAGATCTCTGTGAGTTCAAGGCCAGCCTGGTCTATCTATAGAGTGAGTTCCAGTTCAGCCAGGGCTACACAGTGAGGCCTGTTTTAAAAAGGAAGGAAAAAGAAACGCCATTAAATTCCAAAACAGAGCTCAATAAGACAGTGCTTCCTTACTGTGAGAAAGCCTGTGGGTTCAACACCAGAACTGACAAAATAACCCCCTGCTCTGAGCTTCTCTGCCAGCCTTCGGAAAGGCCTTTGTCTTTCCCAGATCCAGGCTTTCTCTCTTGTAGAAGAGGACAGTGGCAGTACCTGCCTTTTTGGCATGACTTTATGGGGATTGAATGATTTCAGAAGAGTTTTAGAGAAGAATTGGTAAATTCTAAACTCTGTATTACTATGGGCTGTTTTTCTGGTCACAGTTAAATAAAATAAAAATTCAATAATAAAATGTGTGTGTGTATATGATGTGTGTGTTGTGTGTATGGTTTATGTGTGCATGCTATGTGTTGTGTGAGTGTATAGTGTGGTGTGTGTATGTTGTGTGTATTGTGCAGGTGTTGCCTTTGGAGGAGGTGAGAAGGTGACATCAGTTTTCTCCTGTGTCATTCTCCCCTTACTTTTTTTTTTTTTTTCTTTTTTTGGTTTTTCGAGACAGGGTTTCCCTGTTTTGGAGCCTGTCCTGGAACTAGCTCTGGTAGACCAGGCTGGTCTCGAACTCACAGAGATCCATCTGACTCTGCCTCCCAAGTGCTGGGATTAAAGGCGTGCGCCACCACCGCCTGGCTTCTCCCCTTACTTTTTGAGACAGGAGCAGGCTGCCCGATCTGCCTGTTTCTGTGTACTCAGAGCCGGGGTGACAAGCACATACCTCCCTATCCGGCTCTTACGTGGGTTCAGATGCAGACCCTCAAGCTTGTACAAGTGCTTTACCCACTGAGCCATGTCTCCCGCCCTTACCCACTGTGCCATCTCCACCACCCTAATAAAGCTATCAGCTACCCACTCCCACCCCCAGTCAACAGTACTCATTGCCACCCAGTCATGGAATGGCATGTTTAGAGACTCTAAAAACTGCATCTGAGACAGGAGCTCAGGGAAAATAAACCAGAACCTGCAAGACCGCATGCGCATCCTCATTGTATTTGGTTTTGGGGTTGTGATGGTGATGGCAAGATGCCTGGCTTCAGTATGATTCACAATCTGTTGGATTATGGAAATAGGAGTGAATACATACATGGGCTTACATGATGTAAGCAACCCCACAAAAAAGAGAAAGGGAGACTGGGCTAGTGCGAAGAAAGTTGGGGACTTTGAAGATCGGTGTGGAGGCCAAAAGCAAGGTAAGGACACCATAGCTGCTGGGCCTGTTGGAGGCTGTGTGGATAATTTTAGAGATTTATTTTATTAATATTTATGTGCATGTCTGCATGCGTGTGCATGCGAGTGCAGGTGCTCATGGAGGCCAGAAGATGCTGTTGGAGCCCCTGGAGCTGAAGTGCAGGTGTTGTTGAGCCCCCCCAACAAGGGTGCTGAGAAGACTTGCGTTGGCTAAGGAAAATCCCATTTTGCGCTAGGCACCCATTCTAAATTCCTAAAAGATAAGCAAGCTCCTGGCAACTCTGACTCCTTGCCCTCCTCCCCAGAGTTGTTGAAACTGTTGTGAAATGATTAACTGCTCGCTCTGGTTTCTGTAAAGTCCAGTATTGTTTTGTGTACAGAAGGGAGGCTGCTCCTCACCTAGCTGTAAATTCCTCAGGAATAAAGCAATCGTGACCTGCCTTCAGAGTCCCTGTCTCCTTTGAGCTGGGCCTCAATTCCAAATCCTCCCAATGGGAACTGAGTACCGCTGCAGCTTAAAATAAAAACCCAGCTAATTACAGCTGGAAGAGTCGGGGGTCTTCCGGTGTTTTCTAACTTCGTAATGCCCTGTTCAGGGCTTTTGCAAGAGCAGTACGCACTCAGGACCGAATCATCTCCCTGACCTTCAAATGAACCTTTAATAACAGGCTTAATAAAATGAAAATGAGGGGGGGGGTCTTCCACTTCTTTCTGTACCTCACACTGCAAGACGCCAACCGACCTGAGAACCATGACATTGTCAGTTCCCTAAGAGTAACAGTGAGTCCCATACATGTCACAGCAGTACCTTAGGAATGCTAAGGTGTCTGTTCAAAGTTGATAAAATCAAGTCTCATAAAAAGTAAACAAACAGCCAGGAGTGGAGGTGCACGCTTTAGACTCAGCACTAGGGAGGCAGAGCCAGGGAGATCGCCTGTGAGTTCAAAGCCAACCTGGTCTATACAGTGAGTTCCAGGAGAGACAGACAGAGCTACATGGTGAGACACTGTCTAACACACACATACACACACACACATGCAGGCACACATACACACATGCACAAACACATGTGCCCACACGCACACACGCGCGCGCACACACACTGCAAACAAACATTTTCAAACTACTAAGCTGAGAGAGTGAGGGGAGGAACCAGGAGGAGGAATTCTGCTCTGCTTGGGGCTGCTCCTCCACAGGCCCAGTGGCAGAGACAATATGCTTTCTGTGACCAGAGCCAACCTTCTGCTATTCTTCTGCCTCATGCCCCTCTGACTGGAATGAGCAGGTGCTGGTTCCTCTGTGGAGCCTTTGTGGCCGCTAACTTCCCTTCAACCAGACTCCTAAGCACCTTGAGGCTCAGCCCAGGATCTGCTGTCGGTAGTGAGCTTGTTAGAAGACAGTGCTATAATGAGCAGCAGCCAGTGCGCCCCCTGCTGCTGGATAGAAGACATAGCCGATTGTATTTCACTGTCCAATATCAGGATCTCAGGCTTGTGTGCAGACAGCCTTCCCCAACCTCCGTCTCCATCTCCTTAAACAACAGAAATTCCGGTGAGTGCCCACCCTCAAACACAATAATCTATAGAATCTGTACAGTGCTCGGGTTGGGGCACGGGCACCTGCACATGCTGGCTCCATGGGATAGGCCCATCTCCACAGGAATCAATTCTATTGGACTCTGCCACTGAGTCCAACTCCAGGAAATAAAGTTCAAAGCGGCAGCATGTGCTACTTCCGATTTTCTCTTTTCCCCCTTCCTCACCTACAAACAAAATCCACAAAAAAGAAACAACAACAACACACACACACCCCAAGAGCCTGTTTGGGATGCCGCGAACTGTTGCAGTCCAGCTAACTGAACCACTGCTTCACCAAGGGGAGGCCCACGGGTTGCACTGTAGCAACCTCTCAGCAAAGTGTGGTGATTAAGTAAACGAATTGCCCTTGGTGCCAGCTGCCCTCAGCAAGGGGCTACTCTGCCTTTTGCCCCACCATGCCCCATTTCTAGCCCTGCCCCTTCTTCTACTTGGAAGTTGGCAGTCGGCAAGGCAGTCGGCAAGGACGGCACTTTCCCTCCCACTGCGGATTGCTTTGCTCTTTTGTTTACGCTGTAGTGCCAGAGGACAGGAACCAGGCCTGACACCTAGGTGGGATGACTAGCTTTTATTGTCAACCTGACACAGCCTAGGGTCACCTGGGAAGAATGGGGAATTGTCTGCCCGGTTTAGCCTGGGGTCATGTCTGTGAAAGACTGCTTTGAAATTTTTGATGTGGGAAAATCCACGGTGGGTGGCACCATTCCACACACAGGGGTCTGTCCTGGGTCGTGTTAGGGTGGGGAGCTCAGGCTGAGCACGGGGACACAAGCAAACGGTTGCACAGTCATGTCTCCTTGCCCTTCCTGTGTCCATCTGTTGTGCTTCCTGCACAGCCATGGGTTATAACCTTGAACTGTGAACCAAAATAAATTCCTTCTTCCCTGCGTTGCTTTTTGTGAGGATGTCTTATCGCAGCCACAGCAGCAGAGCTTAGATGCTAGGCGAGTACTCTTCTACCTAGTCCCACGCCGTCTTTGCTCTCCAGCTCAACCCTCTCCTACTGCCGGGCTGCAGCTACATAGGGGGCCCTTGGAATCCAGCCATCATTAGGAAAATGAGTCCAGACCATACAGATGAACATGGCCTCATTTGTTTACACAAATACTCCAGGTGCTGTGGTTTGACCTGGCCTTGTGACTGCAGTTCAACTGTCGAAACAGCAGCTACAATAGTCCAGGCCTAGGATGGGTTGGACAACCCATCTTTTAAATTACTATTTTTGTAGACAGGCCTTCACCTTGAGCTGCTGGGTTCAGGTAAGTCTGGGTAGGTCTGGTAAACAGCAAAAGTCCACAGAAAGCCTAAAAACAAGATCAAACAAGAGGAAAGGAGTCAGCTACTCTGACCTTAAGTAACAAAGACCCAATCATTGCACTTACTCAGAATCTAGAAGTAAGTTCTAGTCCCTATTTTTGGAGATAGGGGTTCTCTGTGTAGCACTGGCTGGCCTGGAATTCACTATGTAGATCAGGTTGGTCTTGAACTCACTAAGATCCACTTGCCTGCATCATTTCATTAAAGGCATTTGCTACCACCCCACTTTTGGTTATTTTCCTCTGTGCAGCCCTGGCTGTCCTGGAACCCACTCTGTAGACCAGGCTGGGCCTCAAACTCAGAGAACTGGTGGTCTCTGCCTCCCCAGTGCTAAGATTAAAGGCGATCCTTCAATCTTATTAAAGATTATCCACTACTGCCTGGTTGGATATATTTCTTTCGACAAAGTCTTGAGACCCATGTGGCTTGGGTTCTGAAACTATGACCAGAGGCAGAGAGAGAATAAAGAAAGGACAGACCCATACAAAGAAGCTGGGGTAAGGTGGGGGCATCCTCACTCTGATGGAGGACACCCACTGCAGCCAGCTACTCAAACCTCAGCGTGTTTATTAGGTGCAGTACTTAGGGAGGGTTATCTACTCTACTCTGAGTAGGAGGTCTCTGTAGGTGAGCAGTCTCAGGCCCTAAACATTAGGAAGGAGGCGAGAACTTCAGTTGCTAGTCTTTGCACACACTGCTCACTCATCCACTTGGACACTAGTCTTTGCACACACTTCTTGCTCATTCACTTGGACGCTAGTCTTTGCACATGCTGCTCACTCATCCACTTGGACTCCTCAGGAAAGCTTTGCCATCCCTCCAAGCCTCACCCTGGTAAGACTTTCCACTTCCATGGGGTTGAGACATTGGAATCCCAAATATGACTGTATCCATATCAACAATGCACATTCATACAGGGTTTCATTCACTCAGGGCTTCCTCTGTTCCCTCCAGTCTTGTTCGCAAGTCTGAGACAGCCTGGTCTTTAATGCTCTTTGTGGTTGAGGATGATCATTAACTTCTGCTCTTCCCTCCTCCTCCTTCCAGGGCTGGGATCACACCTCCCCATGCCCATTCCATGCGGTGCTGGGGATTGGATCCGGGGCTTTGAGCATGCTAAGCAAGCACTTTGCCAACTGAGCACACCCCCAGCCTCCAGGCTGGCCTTGAACTGCAGCAATCCTATGGCCCCAGCTCCTAAACGGTGGGATTGCATGTGTGTGCCATCACTTCTAGCAACACTCCTAAGTTTGTAAGGAAACTCATAGGAACCCCCTTTGTTCTCTTCAGGGAAGGAAGGCAAGGCTGTAGCCTGGCCTTCATAAAACACCTGCAGAGCAGCTGTTTCACCCCAGGCCAACTGTCACATAGACAACCCTGAACACCTGCAGA
>NW_004949099.1:925540-927300 GCF_000317375.1 Microtus ochrogaster
ACTGTCACATAGACAACCCTGAACACCTGCAGAACAGCTGTTTCACCCCAGGCTGACTTCACATAGACAACCCTGAACAAAATCCCTGGTGTCTCTTGCTTGGATGAGGAATCCTCTCTCAACAGTGGTAACTTCTTATTTTAAGCTTCTGAAATGTCAGGTTTGATTCATGGGCCAGAAATAAAGATTCATTCTTTTTAAGACTAACTTTAATATCACGAGAATGCCATTGTAGATCACGATGTCAGATGAAACTCGAAAATCCATGAACAACAAATAGAACCGAGTGTAGGGAAAACTTGATCGGCACTGGGGTTGAGCTAGACTGCCTATGGGTCAGTGGGTTTGTTGGGAGACTGTCCTGGCTTTGGAGGGGACTCACCAGCATCCCCAACAACCCATTTGCGGCCAGTGTCTCTGGCCCTGTAGCAGGCTTTCTTGGACCACCAGCCCCAAATCATGACAGGGACATTTATTATTAATTATTAATGCTCAGCCTTAGCTTAGGCTTATTTCTAGCTTTTTTTCCTAAAAAAATTAACCCATTTCTATTCATCCATGTGCTGCCCAAGGCTTGTTTACCTCATCTATGAACTGTCCATCCCGCTTCCTGCTTCCTTCATGGCTGGCTGGCTGGTTCCCAGCTGGCTGGACCCTGATGGACTGCCCCCCCTTCTCTCTCCCTGCCAGCCCAGTTTATCCTCTCCCTAGCTATTGGCTGTTCAGTTTTTATTAGACCAATCAGGTACCTTAGGCAGGCAAGGTAAAACAGCACACCTTTACATAAACAAATACAGCATAAACAAAACCAATACATCTTTACATGGTTAAACAAATATTCTATTCTACAACATGCTATAGTGGTGACCAAACAGTGATATCTCTGGGCATTGCCAAGGTGTTGTGGGCAGCAAGAGAACCCCTCACTGAACTCTACTTCTTCATGCTATTCTCTTCTTACACAATCATTTTAAAATAAAAATATTAACTTGTCTGGGAGGACACAAGTGACGATCAGAGACAACCTTTGGGAGTTTTCCCTTGCTACGTGGGTCCCGGGGGTGAAATCAGGTCATCAGTCTTGATGGCAAGGACCTTTGCCATCTTGCTGATTCTATAACCAATTTTAAAAATAAATTCTCAGAGATCTTGAATGTACCTCAGTTGGGATTAAAGGGGTGCACCACCTTTCCCAGGCTAGTGCTCTACCGACTGAGCTACATCTGCAGTGCGGGAAAGTTTTTTTTAAAAACAACATTCGTTGTATTTTTGAATTGTGTGTGTGCGTGTGTGTGTGTGTGTGTGTGTGTGTGTGCGCACACGCGTGGGCTTGCTTGCAGAGGCCAGAGATGCCTGTTCCCTGGAGCTGGAGTCACAGGAGATTGAAGTCCTCAAGAAAAACAATACACACTTTTAACCTCTGAACTATCTCTTCCGTCTCCTGGAAATTTATTTTTAACATTCTTATTTGCTAAAGTTTTACACTGCTTCAAAGTGGCTCATGAAAGAAAACCTACCCCAACAGTCCTCAGAGAAATGTAAGCTAAAGTCTTGGTGGATTTGCACACACACCAGGACATCAGAAGTGGAAGGGACCTTTGTTACTTCTAGAGTGGGGCCGAAATGGCTCTACTGTCACATGCTGCTCCTAGGAGTATGATTTCAGTAGCTATACCAGGCCTAGAGCAGCGAGACCAGGTAAAGCTAACAAATGTGTGTCCCAAGACCCACTTCTTTTTTTTTTTTTTTTTTTTTTTTTT
>NW_004949099.1:927401-935719 GCF_000317375.1 Microtus ochrogaster
CAGGCTGGTCTCGAACTCACAGAGATCCGCCTGCCTCTGCCTCCCGAGTGCTGGGATTACAGGCGTGCGCCACCACCGCCCGGCCCAAGACCCACTTCTAATTCAGATCTTTGAGCTGGAAGACCCACCTTTAATCTGGGTCACACCTTCTGCTGGCACCTACATAAAGGACATGGAAGAAGACAGCTTGCTCTTTGCTTGCTTGCTCGTGCTCCCGCTAGTGAGCCCGCTCTTCTGGATTTTGGCTTCTGCTGAAGACCAGCTGAGACATTAGCCTCGCGGGCTGAACAACTGCTGGATTCTCGGAAAAGAACAACTTTCCTGGGTACGAAGCGAAGCTGGGGTCCTTTCCCTAAAACTGCCTGCAGTTTCCAAATCTCAATCCCAGCCTCCTCCCTGAAGCGCTGGTGCCTGGTCGGGGCAGCCATCTAGTGACCAGAGAAGAAACTGCAGCGATAAGCGTTGCTTTACTGCAATGAGCTCATCTCCTTTTCCCAGAACTCAGGTTTCTCCGCAGAAGGTGACATTCCAGCTGTGCCTTGCCAGTGATAAGAGCTCCAAAGGATCCTTGTAAAAGGTACTTTGAAACTAAGGAGAATTGAAAGCGCTCCTTTAAAGCCAACTTCTTCACACGCTTATGCCACTGGAAAGTCTCTGGTGTGGGTAGACAGAGACCCTACTCAAACGGAACTTGGGAAACATACGCCATTCCCACCTCTAGCGCAGTGACCGACCTGCACTGCCGAGCCCAGCAGCTCCAGTGCTGCAACGATCTTCCTCTTAGAATTCCAGCAGCCACTCCCACCCCCTCCACAAACACATATTCCTAAAAGAGGGGCACAAAGAGACAACCCCGCCCTCGCAGGTTTGTTAATGGTACTCCTGCGGGTGTCGCTCCAAGAGAATTTCCGTTTACTTCTCCTCCTCCTCCTCCTTCTCCTCCTCCTCCTCCTCCTATTTATTTATTATTTATTTGATTTTTTTTTTCGAGACAGGGTTTCTCTGTAGCTTTGGAGCCTGTCCTCTTGTAGCCCAGGCTGGCCTTGAACTCACAGAGATTCACCTGCTTCTGCCTCCCGAGTGCTAGGGTTAAAGGTGTGCGCCACCACTGCCCGACTGAAAATTTCAATTTTCAACAAGCACCATTAATTTTAGCTTTCTGTGTGTAGGATGGTTCAGTGGATAAAGGCTCTTGCAGCCAAGCTTCCCCACCCGAGTTTGACCCTCCAGGCCCACATAACAGAAAAAAACGACCCAATCCCACCTAGACATCTATGCCCTCTTCAACACACAATGAATTCAGCCAGTTGTTGCTAATTGGTAAGAGTGGAAAATTGTCGATATTTAGAAAATGTAGAGCTGGGGACATAACTCTGTGGAAAAGTGCTTGTCTCTGGGCTCCATTCATCACAGCAACAAGACATACAGACACACAGACGGGTGGAAGGGGAGAGAGGGGGAAGGAGAGACGGGGAAGACAGAGAGAAAGGCAGAGACTGATACTGTGACCTCCTCTGGCCAAGACTGGAAGATAGAAATAAGCATTTCCCAAGCAAATAGCATAGAACTGAGTGAGCTCCCGGCAGGCGCATTAGAGCACTTAGGGCTCCCAAGAGACAAGACAGAGAAGGGTGGGAGATCAAACATCAGGATGGGGTGCTACCCCCCCAGCAGTGAACTGCTTGGGACATCCAACCAACCAGGAGGACCTCAGCAGCAGATGTGGATGGGGCATCCCTGCTTCTGTCTGTACAGGCAAGCAAGGTCCTTCTGTGTCGCTCACAGCACGAGCTAGACATTTGAGGAATGCGATGAGCTCTGTCTTCCCGCAGGGAGTCCTGTGGCGAGAGGTGTCTGCTAGGAGGCACGGAGCACACAACTGGTGCCCAGTTGTGCCCTGTGAGCCCCGGCTGAACAGTGTCCTGGTCAGATTCTCCATGATGGAAAAAGCTACTCCATTTATTTCCAGTTTTCTCAACGAGAAGACTCCACATAGCTCCCCACCCCCACCCTAGAGGGATGGGGTCCGGTGGATCGTGTGCGTTCCTCGGTCTGCTTGTCACTTAGCAGGAAGCCATACAGGTCACAATGAAGGTTGTACTTGAGAAAGAGCTGGCTGAAGGGAGGACTATTGGGGGCAGGGAGCAATATGCAGGATGGGGGATGTAGTTTAGTGGTAGAGTGTTTGCTTAGCTTTCCTGAGTTCCTAGGCTCAAGTCCTCGTACTGGGTGGGGGTGGGGGGGACCAAACCAAACAGAAGGGTATGTGAAGAAAGTCCCAAAGCCACCCAGCTTGGCTTTCTACAGACTGGCCAAAATGCCAAGGTTACTGTCAATCAGCCCATTGTCTTGCCTGGATGTGATGGTGGATGCTTACAATTCCACTACCTGGGAGGCAGAGGCAGGAGAATTGCTGCAAATTTGGGGACAGCCTGGTTTATGTAGTTAGTTCCGGACCAGCCAGGGCTAAGCGTCAAGACCCTGTCTCATGGCCCACCACACACAATTAAAAACAAAAACTTTGTTGCAAATTTGATCAGGTCATGTCAATGCTTGAACTCCTGGCGGCTCCCCACTGCCCCTTCTCTCCCACTGTGTGACTGGCTCTGGCATCTGAACCATCACCAGTTGCTCATCTTTCGCTTCTCTGCCGGTTGCTTTGGCAACCCCCCACCCCACCCCAACTCACTTCATCCACGAACACTGCTCATCAGAGTGTGTTTCTCAAGACTCTCAGGCTTCAAGAGTGAAAACCCACACAGACAGCTTCAGTAAGAGGGGACATAAGGGCTGGGAAGTGGCTCAGGTGGTGAAGTGCTTGTTTTGCCAGCACAAGGCCCTGAGTCTGATACCGCGGGTTCACAAGGAAAAGCCAGGTGTGGTGGGATGAGGCTGTGGCCTAAGCACTGGGGAGGTGAGACCGGAAGATTCCTGGGGCAGTGGATCTAGCCAGCCTAGTGGAATCGCTGGGCCCTGATTAGTGAAAAGACTGTTTCATCAGTAAGGACAGTCAGGAAGATGATTCAGTGGGTGAGGGCGCTTGCAGCCCAGCCTGATGGTCCGAGTTCTAGTGCTAGACCCAACATGGTGGGAGGGGAGAGCCGACTCCTGCAAGCTGACCTCTCACTTCCACATGTAAACCATGGCATGTATGCATAGGTCACAATAAGTAAGTAAGTAGTACATACATACATAAATGTAGTTTAAAAATCAAAAATAATGATAAGGTAGAGGTTGACTGAGAAAGACACCCAGCATCAACCTCTGACCTCCAAATTCACACACGTGTATGGACACATATACCAAACGCACAACAGAGGATATAAGATGGGTGTGCACACCAGTCAGGAACCTCATCACTTAGGGGTCTGAGCCAGGGAGAGCAGAGATTTAAAGCCAACTTTGACTACATCTTGAGATTGAGGCCTGTCTGACTCTGAGACCTTATCTCGAAAAACAACAACAACAAGAAGGGGTCAACTTCAGGAATGGCGATGCTGAGCCTCAAATTATGCTGCTAAGCTACACACACACACACACACACACACACACACACACACACACACACACACAGAGTGAATTGTTGTTTTGCTTTGGTTTTGAATTTACTTGCTAACATATAGGCTGTCACCATGTAACTCTGACAGCCTTGGAACTACCAACCTGCCCTCAAACTTTCAAAATTTTGCTTGCTGCTTCCTATAACTCTGAGTGCTGGGATTTGTTAAGGATGTGTGTCACCACAGTGGGCATGACTTTTTTTTTGGTTTTTTCGAGACAGTGTTTCTCTGTGGCTTTGAAGCCTGTCCTGGAACTAGCTCTGTAGACCAAGCTGGTCTCAAACTCACAGAGATCCACCTGCCTCTGCCTCCCGAGTGCTGGGATTAAAGGCATGTGCCACCACTGCCCGGTGGGCATGACTTTTTGAATGACCTTTCTAGGGCAGACTGGCCCCAGGATGTACAGGCATTTCCTTTTGGGTCACCAACCAGCTATCAAATCAGCTTTTTTTAGGCCCTAAATGGAAATTCTGGCCTCACGTTGCAATGCCAAAATGTACCAGGCTTTTTCTTTTGGCACACCAACCAGCCCCAAGTCATGACCCAGAGACTTAATATTAGGTATGAATGCTTGGCCTTGTTTTAGCTCTTATTTTAATCTGTTTCTCTTCATCTATGTTTTGCCTTGGGGCTTTTTACTTTCTTTCTTACCTTCTTGTTGTTTCTATGTCTGTCTGTCTGTCTGTCTGTCTGTCTGTCTGGCTTCTGCCTGACTTCTTGCCCCAAGCACTCCCTCATTGTCTTCTCCTCCTCTCATTCTTCCTTCTCTCTTTGGCCTAGATCTAGCCTATTTATTCTCTCTGTCAGCCCCACCTATCCTTAATCTGTCTAGCTATTGGCCGTTCAGCTCTGAATTAGACCAATCAGGTGCCGCAGACAGGCAAGGTGAAACAGATGCAACACAACTTTACATCACTAAACAAACACAGCATAAGCAAAAGTAACACACCTCTCCGCAGTTAAGGTAATATTATGAAGCATAAACCAATGTAACATATCTTTGCCCAGATGAAATAATATTTCACAGCACCAGGAAGTCTCCAGTTTATGAGTCTGGTCACACTGGGGAATTGGAAGGCATCTTGCCCCCAGTTTCAGTTCACAGCTTTAACAAGAAATTCCAGTTGTCCTGGCTGGAGCCATGAGCCCAATACTTGGTCTGTGACCACCGGCTAGAGTCGTTAGGCAGGTGTTGGCCCATCTTTTTGGACCTGGGAAGGGATAATGGGTACTCTGCTTTTCAGAGAGCAGATCTGCATAAATGGGGGGAGGTTATCAGGAAAAGTAGCCATTGCTGATGTCAGTGACAAGCACCTTCCACCCTGCAGTCCACGCCTATTCTTGTTCCTCTAGGCATGGAGGAGACAGAGGGACGTAGATTTAGTTGTTGGCTTTCTAGGAACTGGGTGACCATGGGAAAGGCTGAAGGCTCCTGGGACTCTGCTCTTTCGCTGGTACCATCTTGGAGGACTTTGAAGACAACCAAAGCATTTGGCAAACAGTAGATGCTTTAGACTCAGTAAAACTCGGTCGTGACAGCAGAGTTCAAACATATCTTAGACGGGTTCTCGACCACTGAAATGGGCCTATAGATAGTTGGGCAGGTTTTGAGGATAAGGGAGGCACTCAGTTCTGTGGCCTTCTTGGCTTTGCAATAATGGTCCCTTGTATCTCTATGACTCTCTCTTCCTTCTCCTCTTCTCCCTCCTTTCTCTCTCTTTTTTTTCTTTGAAGATAGGACCTGACTTTGAACTTCTGATCCTCTTGTCTCCACTTCCCAAGCGGTGGCATTCCAGGTGTCCACCAACAAGCCTGCCTTGATTCTCTTTTCTCAAGCTCTTCATAGCCTGCCTATATTTGTTACTTGGTCTCACTGTGTCATTGTAGAGGAGGGCACTCTATTGGGGTTCACATAGAACTGGCCAGGGAGCCACGACACGACATTAGTATAAATAAAAATAATGGGCAGCAGGGGGCGCTGTAGAGAAGCCCTAGGAGAGCAAGGACAAACTGCTGTGATTCTGAACCTAGTCCCCAGGGCAGGCTGGCATCTAACCAAGGCCTTCTGGGCCAGGTGCCTGGCTATTGACTGGGCTCAGGCTGAACCTCGACTGCCTCGCCGGCCTCTTGCCCCAGTGAAGCGGTCTCCCCTGCCTAGGAACCAACAGGCAGCACAAGATCAGGGTGAGTCCAGCTGCATTCCTGGCGAGGTGCTGGGGCTCAAAGTGTGGCAAGGGGCATCAAGGGACACACTGTAGATGGGTTTAGGGGTAGTATCTCAACTTAATCTGTATATTTTTCATTCTCCTCCTAAGAAAAAGTCATGCATCTCCAGAGATGTCATCAGCAAGAACTAAGTCAAAAACACAAGCACGGAATGGTGTAAAATGGACTTCTGTATCGTACACGCATATGGCTCTGGAGAAGGCTGGAGTCTCAGTCACACTTCTGCCCAGAGGCCCCAGTGATCTTACTGCGTCTCCCATACACACACACTGTGGTTATATTTGGACCCGGAACCCTGTGTGGGCTTCAGATGCTCATAGAACCCTTCCTTCTTCTAGGAAAGCTCAGTTCTCTACTGCGTGCCCACCACAGTCCATCCGCGTGTCCACACTGACCCCAGCCCTGGGCGTAGCCCACCACAGGGCAGATAAGAGCCAGGCCCTGCAAGAAGGCTAGCCTTGCAGAGAAGAGCCTCGGAAAGAGGGTGCCAGGAACTTGATCTGAGCCCCAGGATTTGCAGACACCACCCACTGGGCACCGCTGGTGTTCACCCTCTCTCCCCTGGAAGGCAGTCAGTGAGATGCTAACTTCTGCGTCAGAACTTCCTTCCTCTGGTCCCATGCAAGATGGACAGCCAGGCCTTTGTGTTTGCGATGGTTTAAAGGTGAAGTGACCCCCACAGGCTCCTGTGTTTGAACACTCGGCCTCAGCTGCTGGGGCTGTTTTGGAAGGGGGTAGAGCCTAGTTGGAGGAAGTGGCCAGCCCAGCCCCACTCACTACCTGCCCACCCTCTGCTTTTGGATGCAATGTGATCAATGGTCTTCTATTCCCACCACCGAGCCTTCCTGCTGTGGTAGACGAGTCAACCTTTAAAGTGTCAGTCAAAATAAACTCTCTGTAAATCTGTCTCAGTGGCCTACGCCTAGAACCCTAGGCTTGGGAGGTAGAGGCAGGACCAGGAGTTCGAGGTCATCCCCCTAAGCATACGGAGGTCAAGGCCAGCCTGTGCTACACAAGATCTTGTCAAAGAAGAAAGACAGAGGGAGAAAGAGAAAATTATTAATTCTTAAGTTGCTTCTAGTAAGACATTTGGTCACAGCTATGAAGAAAAAGCAACCAATACGATGTTCCCTTATCAGAGTCCCAAATGAGGACAGAATCTGGGTTTGGGAACAGCGGGGAGCTTGACCCGTGAAGCTGTGCTGTGTGGGTGTCCTGTGGCTACAGCCGGCACAGAACAGATGGCGGAGAGAAAGGCTGCATTTTCAGGAATTTTACAAACTGCTCCATTGCTTTAGGAACCTGAAATCCACTCTGGTGGGGTGTTTACGCCATGGCCGAGGGCTCACGGAGAGCTCGGGTCCTTCCTCAGCCTCAGGGCTGCCACTCATCATTGTCAGTCAGCACTGAGCATGAACGACCTCTGGCCTAGGCTTATTCTCTTGAATGGCTTCTTCCCAGGGAAGGACGAATGATGGGGGGAGGGGGACAGGAGCAGGGTGAGTGACACTGGAAGTGTTCCCCACTAGAAATCAGGGCGAGGTTCTCCTATAAATACACGGAAATGCATGATGGGGCTCCTCGGCTTTCCTTCCCTTTTCTTCTTCTCCCTTTGAATCTCACAATAATACTTACACTGGAAACTTCAGAAAAGAATGTGGGCGGCAACAGAGTGTGCAGGTCCAGAGCAAGACTTCAAAGCATGGCTGCTGGGGTCCAGCTTGCCCTGCCCGCCCTGCGCATGTGCGCATGGCTGGAAGCCTGCCAGTGGCTCCCTCGAGGATATTATTTTTCTTAAGCTATTTCTCTTTCTCTCTCTCTCTCTCTCTCTCTCTCTCTCTCTCTCTCTCTCTCTCTCTCACACACACACACACACACACACAGGGAGAGGGAGAGGGAGACGGAGGGAGAGGGAGAGGGAGAGGGAGAGGGAGAGGGAGAGGGAGAGGGAGAGGGAGAGGGAGGGAGGGAGGGAGGGAGGGAGGGAGGGAGGGAGAGATTTGCTCAGTGCAGCATTGGAAGCCTGGAATTTTCACACGCCGAGCCTTGCTTTCCCTGTTGCCGTGATAAAAAGCTGACAGAATGAGAGAGAGAACGCTTGCTTCAACTCACGGTTTCAGTCTGCCATAGCAGGGAGTTACAGAGCAGAGCTGGGGTTGTGCCCACCCTTGGGGCAAAGGGGCAGAGAGTGATGAGTGCCTTGCCCAGCTCTCTTCCTTCTTATATAGTTGGGGAGCCCAGCCCCACAGAGGCCCGGTCTTCCCACAATTCACCTAGCAGGATAATCCCCACAGACACACCCAGAGGCCCGTCTCCCAGGTGAGTTTTGGTTCTCACCAGGTTGCCAATCAAGGCTAACCGTGACCCATGGTGTGTAAGGTTTCCCCTAACACACCAAAATAATAATAATAAAATTTAATAAGTAAAATGTAAAAGGGGGTCGGGTGGTGGTGGCGCATGCCTATAATCCCAGCACTCGCCTTTAATCCCAGCACTCGGGAGGCAGAGGCAGGCGGATCTCTGGGAGTTCGA
>NW_004949099.1:936099-951578 GCF_000317375.1 Microtus ochrogaster
GATCGGGGGAGGGGGAGGGAAATGGGAGGCGGTGGCGGGGAGGAGGCAGAAATCCTTAATAAATAAATAAATTTAAAAAAAAGTAAAAGGGGGAAGAGACAAGAGAATAAAGAGAAAAAAGCAGAAATAGCTCTCCTACATAGAAATGGAGCCTGTCATAATCCTATCTCTCATTTTACATCCTTCTGCTTAGTTAGCCCCATTTTTACTCTTTTCTCTCTTTGTGCCTGGCTAATTAATTCAACCTCATAACACTTTCCAAACCAGAAGCCATGTTCCTGACACCATCCCCCGCACTCCTTGAGCCCTGTGTCTCTTCCTGAATTTTCCAATCTGTTCTCAAGTTCTCCTTCAGGGCAGTGGCTCAAGCCAAAAAAAGTAAAAAAACAAAATGAAACAAAAACCCCCAAAATTGAAAAGCTCAGAATCTTCGAGGTCTAATGTATGTTCTAAAGATGCCCCCATTTTAAATGTTGAGATTTCATTTCAACAAATGTGTACAAGATAGAAAACCTCGCTTCTTTTGAGACAGGACTTCAGGCTGTGTAGCGGAGGGCAACCTCGTATTTCTACAGTGGAGGTCAGAGGACAACACCCTGTGGGGTCCAGGACTGAATTTAGGTTGTCAGGCTTGGTGGTAAGCACCTTCCCCGTGCAGCCACCTCGCTGACCCCTGCCTCTACCTCTTGAGTGCTGAGTCAGGCTTGTAACACCATCCTAGGCTTTCCATGGTGCGGGGAATTGAATCTAGGGTCTTCTGGACTAGCATTCCACCCGCTGAGCCCGCCCTCAGCCCTGAACGTCGTGGGTTTCATCTCAAGTTTCTTCTTACCATTCAGTCAGGGCCTTACTTCACTCCTGGTGCGTGGGAACCACTGACCCGCTTTCTTGAACCTTTTGCAGAATATCACAAAATGGAATCCTGTAGTAAGCGCTCTTGGGGTCCACAAGTTTTTGAGGTGCATCTCTCTGTGTCTGGAGTGCCTCGTTTGCGTTGCCGAGCAGTCCTCTTACGCAGACACGTCTCACTTGTTTGTCCATTCACCAACTGAAAGACATTTAGGTTGCTTTCAGGTTTTGGTTATTCTGAGTTGAATGCTGTGATGTCATGACTATCTGTAGTCAGATCTTTGCAGGCATCTTCTGCTGTCACTTTCCTTGTGTGGCAAAATAGGGAAGTTTAACTGAGAAAATGCTAGCAAGCTATTTCACCCATGGGCTGTGTCAGGGTCATTACCACCAGTGAAGTGTGGTTAGTTTATAAAAATTTGACCTGGGCCTGGCGATGGTGGCACACGCCTTTAATCCCAGCACTCGGGAGGCAGAGGCAGGCGGATCTCTGTGAGTTCGAGACCAGCCTGGTCTACAGAGCTAGTTCCAGGACAGGCTCCAAAGCCACAGAGAAACCCTGTCTCGAAAAACCAAAAAAAAAAAAAAAAAAAAAAAAAAAAAATTGACCTGGGCGTAGTGAAGCAGATCTGTAATCCCAGCACTCAGGAATCTGAGGCAGATAGATACAGAATTTGAGGTCATCAGCTACCTTGTGAGTTGGAGGCTAGCCTGGGCTACATGGCAAGACTCTGAATCAAAAATTAAAAGTAAGAAAGTAAACAGGGGGAATGGCTCGGTCAGAAAAGTACTTGTCATGTGTTGTAGAATATTATTTGAAGATGTTCTATATTTGTTTATGCTGTGGAATATTTGTTTATTGATGCAAAAATGTGTTGCGTTCTTTTATGCTGCATTTGTTTAACTCTGTGAAGCTGTGTTACTTTGACTGTCTGAAACAGCTGATTGGTCTAATAAAGAGCTGAATGGCCAATAGCAAGGCAGAATAAGGGATAAGTGGGGTTGGCATACAGAGAGAATAAATAAGAAGAGAAATCTGGGAAGAAGAGATTGAAGAGCAAAAAGAGTGGGAGAGGAGGACTCCAGGGGTCAGCACACAGCCAGCCACAGAGCAGGAAGGGGAGGACTCCAGGGGTCAGCACACAGCCAGCCACAGAGCAAGAAGGGGAGGACTCCAGGGGTCAGCACACAACCAGCCACAGAGCAAGAAGGAAAGAAAGGTATATAGAATAAAGAAAGGTTAAAAAGTCCAGAGGCAAAAAATAGACGGGATAATTTACGAAAACTTGGCAAAGTTGGGTAGTGGTGGTGCACGCCTTTAATCTCAGCACTTGGGAGGCAGAGCAGGCGGATCTCTGTGAGTTCGAGACCAGCCTGGTCTACAAGAGCTAGTTCCAGGACAGGCTCCAAAGCTACAGAGAAACCCTGTATCAAAAAAATAAAAAAGAAAAAAAAGAAAACTTGGCAAGAAACAAGCCAAGCAATAATAAGATTCAGTGTGTGTATTTATTTGGGAGCTGGGAGGTGGGCTCCCAAAGAACAAAAGAGTTAAAAAAAAAAACCAACAAACAGCAGCCATGCAAGCAGGAAGGTCTGCATTCACCCCCTGACCCTACATAAAAACCCCAATGTTGAAGCTTGCACTCCTAACCCCAGTGCTGGGGCAGGGAGCTGGAGACAGGAGGGAGCCCGAGTCTCTCTGGCCAGCCTTCTTGACTTAATTAATGAGTTCTAGGTCCCAGTAAGAGACCTTGACTCAAAAACAAGGTGTTCAGTATTGATGTAACAATACCTGAGGTTGAATTCTGGCCTCCATGCAAACATTAAACATGCTGGCACATATAAACAAACACAAGAAACAGATATAAACAAACAAAGGCCATTCTGGGCCGGGCATGGTAGTAATTACGTTAATCCCAACTCTTGGGAAGCTGAGGGAGGTGAATCTCTGTGAGTTCCAGGCCAGGCGGGTCTACATAGAGAGACCCTCTCTCAATAAGTAAATTAGAGTAAAAAATAGCTATCTAGTGGCTATGCAGCACTATCTTACTGCTGTTGTATGTTCCAGGCAACTGATGTGGTGTGTTTTTGGTTATTTGATCTAAGTATATTTTCTTTGGCAAACTATCTTCTCACATTTTGGGGTGTTTTGTTGGAGTTGAAATGTTTGGGGGTGTTAAAGTAAGATCTTACTATGCAGTGCAGGCTGGCCTTGATCCCCTGGTTCTCCTCCCTGGGTTCCCTAGAGCTGGATTACAAGTTTGTGCCATTGTACCTGATGCCTGTTTTCGCCATTTGAACACTGGGCTGCTTCTCTTATGGCTGATTTGTGAGAGTATATAGTTTTCATACATGCATGTGAATTTCTACATAATTACTAGTTATAAATGCTAAAGTTCTGAACAAGTTACAACCTATTAAAAGAAAACTGGGGACTGGGGAGATGGCTCAGCAATTAAGAGCCCTTACTGCTCTTGCAGAAGCCCTGAGTTCAGTGCCCAACACCCACATTGGGTGGTTCACAACCACCTGCAACTCCAACTCTGGGGAGTCCCCCGCATCCTCTTCTGGACCATGTGGAGGCTGTACTCACATGTGCACAAATCTACATACATATGCAGGTAATTAACATTCAAATCTTTAAACAGTACTCATGATGTTTATGCCTTGCTGGAATATTTTACAGTTACTAATGATATTAAAATGTAAAGTCAGTGAAATCTGCCCATGATAAAAATGTCAAGTAGAAAATAAAAAGGAATATGATACCAATAAAATGTGACAATAAGCTTGGGGATGTGCTCCAAATATGACAGTAACACCATCTGCTGGGTAAGATTACAGCTGTTGCTTAAATTATATATGTTTCTCGAGATGCTCGGGAAATGTGCTTTAGGGGAAAATGTCACAAAGAAGCAAATGGCAAATATGATTCCAGCACAGGGGAGACAGAGGCAGGCAGATCCCCATGGCGACCCGGGCTACATAGTGTGACCCTGTCAACAAGACACAGAAAAGGGGCCGGGGGCATAGCTCACTTGGTGAAGTGCTTGTGTAGAAAGCAGGATGTCCTGAGTTCAGTCCCCGACACGTCACGGAAGCACGTGCCAATAATCCCAGCATTTGTCAGTGGAAGCAGGATGACCAGAAGTTCAAGATTGTCTTTAACAGCAAATTTGGGAGCAGCCTGAGATGGGTGAAGACCTGTTTCTTTTCTTTCTTTCTCCTCCTCCTTCTTCCCTCCACCTCCTTTTTCTCCCCGAGACAGGGCTTCTCTGTGTAGCCCTGGCTGTGCTGGAGCTTGCTCTATATGTAAACCAGAGCTGGACTAAAGCTCAGAAATTCAACTGCTTCTGTCTCAGCAGTGTTGAGATTAAAGCCCCATGCCACAAGGCAAGAACATGTTTCTTTAAAGAGAGAGAGAGAGAGTGAGGAGGGAGAGGAAAAAAATAGAAACACACATGAAAGAAAAAGAAGGAAAGAGAGAGAAAAGGAAGAAAGGCAGGCAGTCAGTGATGGCCACCATCCCACAAGCTTGCCGGGCTGTTGCCATGGTTTTTAATGTTACTTAATAGTAAAGTTGGTTAATTATATAACAGACCACCCTAAAGCTCTGAGCCATGGTTCCAGCCTTGCCCTTGAACTCCGGCAGGTTTGCAGAACTCTGAAGTGCTAGCCCCAAGGTTGCAATGTCCCTTTCTGGGGGGCTGCTTCACAGGTATGCACTCAGATGTATGGAGCTCCCACATAAACATCACACACATACTAATAATAAGTAAAAATTCACAAATAAAAAGCAGCTATGAAAGTAAAGGAGATCCAGGAAGGGTGGCACATGCGTGTTATCCTAGCTCTCGGGAGGTCGAGGCAGGAGGGTAAGGAGTTCAAGATCATCCTCAACTACGTAGGGAGTTTGAGGCTAGCCTAGACTACACAAGATTCCTTTCCAATACTCACAAAGTGCTAGCAATAAAAAACCAAATCCAAACAGGATGGTGGCATATGTCTGTAACCCAGCACTCAAGAAGCTGAGGCAGGGGCTGGAGAGATGGCTCAGTGGTTAAGAGCATTGTGTGCTCTTCTAAAGGACCCGAGTTCGATTCCCAGCAACCACATGGTGGCTCACAACCATCTGTAATGAGGTCTGGTGCCCTCTTCTGGCCTGCAGGCATATATGTAAACAGAATATAGTATCCATAATAAATAAATATTAAAAAAAAAAAAAAAGAAGCTGAGGCAGGAGTGGATATCAGAGTCAGTTTGGGACACATAGTGTGTTCCACTCCAGCCTGAACACTCTCGAAAATAAACAGTAAAAAGAGATACATTCTGAAATACAGACAAAATGAGGATGTTTGTGGATCTTTCAAATGTTTTAGGGTGGAAATGAAACTTGGTGCTAAGTCCTTGCATTGTCTTTCTCCTTTTCATGAATTTTGCTTATATATATATATATATATATATATATATATATATATATATATATATATGAATATATATTCATATTTTATTCCACAATAAGAATAAAAAACAAATAGCCATAAGAAAAAACTACATTTACAAAGCAAACAGCTAAATACAGAACAAATGCTTACACCAGCATGGTGAAGGAGCTAGGGGTTCAGCTCAGTGGTACAGACTTGGCTCCACCCAGAGCTGCAGTGTGTGTGTGTGTGTGTGTGTGTGTGTGTGTGTGTGTGTGTGTGTGTGTTATATAAAAATCACCACAAAAGAAAGACAGCTCAGAAGCAAAGGGGAAGGACATCAGCAATGGAGACGACCAGCCTCGTGTAGGAAAGGGAGTGGCCTTGAGATGCACGTCATTCCCAAAGCTCGTGCTGGGTTCTTGCAAGGAACCCTCGTCTCCACTCCCAATTTACACCCTTCCCTGTTCCTGCACTAGCTGGGATTGGACACATCCCCCAAAGGCTCATAACCTCTCTGGGAGTGGGGGAGGTGGGCCATCCCAGGGTGGCCCGTTCCTCCCTCTGTAGCTTCGGTCTTGTCCGTCTCAGGAAAGGCATAGCCGTTGGACTGCACACGCACGACCCACTGTTCTGCACCGTCATTACATGATTCCGATGACTTCCTTTTTCTCTCATCTCCAAAAATAGCAAATCACATTGCTTGCCCAGATTTTCCACCTGAGTTTGTTTTTCACTTCAGAGAGAAATCAGATCAGCAGCGGAGTGCTGCCTCAGCGCCAAATGAATATGGGTATTTAACTTCAGGACACTCAGAGGCCATGCAGCTACTGTCCTGTCTGAAATCTCTGTGTGACAGGGAAGGATGGGGCTCATGATGCGAGGATGGGAAGAGCTGGAATGAGACTGGGTGTTTGCACTACGTATGTCCCTGAAATGCGGTGTGTGCTTACAGCCTGGTAGAACAAAGTCGAGCTCACCCAGGCTGGCTGGGGACTTAGTCGGCTCAGCTGTCCTGGCAGAAAGATCACAGGCTTGGCCATTTGTAAACTCATAAATTTACTGTCCACAGTTCTGGCCCAAGATCAAGGCATGGGCACATTGTGGGGGATGGGGGTAGCGGGGATGGTACTGTTTCCCCTGTCTGTTTTACTGCTGATCTCCATCACCCTTTCCACATTGGCTCCTGAGGGCCTCCTGAGCCCTGCAATTTCACACTGGGCATTGGGGATTAGCTGTCCACCTGTGAATGTTTCGGAGCCACAAACATCAGCTCATAGCAATGGGTAGAGGAGTAGGTGTCTGAGAAGGGGGGACTGTTTAAATGATGCATGGGTGACTTGCTTTCTGCAAACGGCAGGAGCTCGGGGTGTCCATGGGAGGAACAGCTGCTGGCTGGACTGACCCCACAGCTCAGTCTCACAAGGCTGCTGCTCAGTTTATGCACAACTCTTTCTTGCAATCAGGAAATTCTCAATTCTGTTTTATTTTATTTTTTCTTTTAAAACAGGTCTGATGTAGCCCAGGCTGGTCTTGAACTGGCTTAGAACAAAACAAAACAAAACAAAAAAAGGATTTATTTATTTTATGTATATGAGAGGTTTGCCTGCATGTATGTATGTGTACCAGGCAGGTGTCTGGAGCATAAGGAGGCTGAAAACAGGGCATCAGATCCCATAGAACTCAAGTTAAGGACAGTTGTGTGTTGATGGACATGGGTCAAAGAATTCCATGCTAACTCCAAGATATACCAATTATACTTTTTTTATTATAAGGGGTAAACTCACCAAACAGGAACAAGAAGCCCAACCTCAGCTGTGTAGCGTGGGAACCACAGAGAGAGCGAGCCCTGGGAAGTCCGGTGGTTTTCTCTGGGTACCCAAGAGGTCACACAGTAACCTGATCCAACCCCTTAAAGGCTATTGGCTGACAGAGATTCCCCATCAGTTGTGAACCTATGAGGGTGCTGGGAACTAAACTCAGGTCCTCTGCAAGAGCAACAAATGCTCTTGATGCCTGGGCCACCTCTCCAAGCCCTTTCCTTGAACTTTTGACCTTCCTCCTCGATGTTCTGAGTGTTAGGGCTCAGGTATATGCCACCACCACTTCTAGTTTAAGCTGTGATGGAAACAGAATCTAGGGGCTTTAGTTATAGTGGTGTGCATCTGTAACACTTGGGAGTCAGAGGCAGAAGGATCTCTGGGTTCAAGGACAGCCTAGTCTACATAGTGAGTTCTAGGCAGAGCTAGAACGAAAGACAGAATCCAGGGCCTGTGGATGCCAGGTAAGTGTGCTGCCAGTGAGCTGCACCCCACCCTGAGACTCTTCATCTTTAGAGGAGTGTGCCAGGACAGCTTTATACTTGTACTCTCAGCACCGTGGGTGGAGGCAGGAGGATGGTTGTGAGTTTTGAGGCCAAAAACAAGAGGAAAAAGGAAGGGAGGAGGGAAGAAAGGAGGAAGGGAAGGAGGAAAAGAAGAAATAAAAGGAGGGAGGGAGGGAGGAAGGAAAGGCAGAGAAGGAAAAGAAACGAAAGACATCTTTAGGGGTCCATAGTGTCACCAACTGGAACCTGTCAACCCCATTGCTGCCCTTCACTGACTGACTCCAGCCCCATGTGTGCCCGATCACTATCCATGGCTGGTCTCACAGATGCTTCATTTCCTTCCTCTCTGTCACCAAGGATTCTAGCCAGGATGCAGGCCCAACAGGGAAGATGCCGGCAGGATGCTGTGTCTCCTGGAGTCGCCAAGGGCTGAGCCCTGCTGCATTTCCCCACAGAATCTCTGCCTTCCACCTGGGCTGCATGTTACTACTTGTTCCAAACATCCACACTCTTTCTCACACCTTAGATGAGACCTAATTCCTCCTCGGCTCCTCTAGAGCCTCTGGTGTCCCCTCCGGCCCCTCCTGCCTACAGGGCTCTCTTCTGAAGCCCTCAGGTCACAGGAAGGGCACTTTTCTAAGAATGTGTCCACGGCTTTCCTGAGCTGCTCTGGAGCAGGACAAAGGCACTGAATGAAGGAGGGGCGTGCCCATGGTCAAGGGGGATTGGGGACGCTGTGGAACGTGCTGTTCTCAGAGATTTAGCTGCCACAAGCGAGGATGCCGAAAATTTAGAGAGATGTTTTAACATGAGGCGGCTGCTGGGTGAGCCGACATAAACACCTGCTCCAAAATAGGGCGCCAACCACAGACCAAGCTGATTTCCGCTGAAGCCCGGTTCGGGGAAGCAATGAATATATTGGGTGCACTCAGAGAGAATGAGTGACAGATTACTTACAGGACACTGGGTGACCCCAAAGCAGCTGCACCCCAACATGGACAACAACCTCCCTAAAGCTGCATGGATGAGTCCGGTCTTCACTAACCTCCCACACATTAGATACCGCAGTGCCTCTGAGACCACGAGGCCACATATAATTAGGGCAAAATTACATGTGGTTAGCTGGGAGGTGCGGGGAAGAGTGGCTGGGATCTCGGGTGGCCCGAAGACCCTCCCCACCCCTCTTTCTGTGGGGGACTGTCTACAGAAAACAGGCCTGATCTCAGGGGCTGCCAACAGTGATCACAGCTGCTCTGATGTGCGCAGTGACTGTGCTGCTGGGAGGCTAGCTAGCATCAGCAACAGCAGCTGAGTGTTCTGAATTAAAGCAAGCATTCAGCTCTCCTCGGGCTTCTGTTCTACCCATCCTACACCACACACACACAAACACACACACACACACACACACAGGTACACACATGCACACGCACATACACACAGGGATGCACAGGCACATGCAAACACACAAAGGCACACACAGGCCCACATGCATGCATGCACATGCAAATAATGTAATAAAAAAATAAAAAGACTGTGGAGGAGAGGTTGGGAAGGTAGCTCAGTAGTTAAGAGTACTTACTTTTTGAGCATGAAGACCTGAGTTCGGATCCCTGGCACACATTTTTTTTTTTTTTTTTTAAATCTGGATGTGATTGTGCCTCTGGGCATGGAGACAAGAGGATTGCTGGGGCATGCTGGGCCATCAACCTAGTTTCAGGTTCAGTCTCAAGGGAATAAGGCAGAGAGTGATACAGAGAGACATTTGGTGTCCTCCTACGAACTCTGTACACTCAAAAAAAAATAAGGGCACTAACCCCATCCCCCCACGGACTTTGTGGAAAAGCCGAGTGAAAGGTCTGGGCTAGAAGTCCCACCCCTGAGCTGTGGATGTAGCTCAGTTGGTAGTGTTTACCCAGCATGCTCGAAGTCCTGGCTTTTGATTCCTAGCACCATAAACTGGATGAGGTAATGCATGCCTGTATGATGTGGGAGTCCCCTCTGTATGCTGTGGTTACCATTAATGAATAAAGAAACTGCCTTGGCCTTGATAGGGCAGAGCTTAGGTAGGTGGGGAAAACTAAGCTGAATGCTGGGAGAAAGGAGGCAGACTCAGAGAGAAGAAGCCATGTAACCCACCCCCAGACACTGGGAACTTTAGCCAGTAAGCCACAGCCACATGGCGATCTACAGATTGCTAGAAATGGGTTAAATTAATATGCAAGAGTTAGCCTATAAGAAGCTAGAGCTAATGGGCCAAGCACTGTTTTAAATAATATAGTTTCTGTGTGATTATTTGGGGGCTGAGCATCCGGGAACCAACAAGCGGTCTCCCTGCAACACCTGTAATCTAAGAGCTGGAGGTAGGCAGACAGATAGGGAGTTTAAAGGTGTCCTTCACTTTAAGGTCAGCCCAGGACACTCAGTTAAGCAAACAGAAGTCTCTCTGGTCCAAAGCATTTGGTGCTGGAGATTTACTTAACTTTGGGATTGTCCCTTGGGATAAGGTCTCACTGTGTATGTAGTCCAGGCTGGCCTCAGAACTCATGACCTTCCTACAGGAGGCTCCTACTGGGACTTACAGACATTCGCCATCATGCCCCGCTAAGCTAATGTTTGATCTTGTAGACATTTTATGTAATTATAAAAATAAAGATTTTTAAACAAAAAACAATCATTAAACACAAAATGAAACAAAAGCCCTGAAGCATATATTTGGTGTTAGAAGAACGAACACACACAGGAAAGAACTACTATACGTGATGTTAATTTATTTCCACTATTGTAACATAGCCTCAAACCCAAAAGAACTACAGCCATAACTGGGTTCTAGTAATTATATCATTGCTGGTATTCGACCACTTATTCTGCCCCACCCCCTCCCGTTTCTTCTGCTAGCCATGGAATCCAGGGCCTCAGGCACGTCAGGCGAGCACCACGCTGCACGCCCTCCCTTGAACACGTTTTCTAAGATAGCTGCCTGTTTATTGTGAAATAAATAAAAATTGTGTTAGTGTCTTTGAAAATTTAGATTTATGATAAAGGAGAAGTGTGTGTGAAATGGAGGAGGTTGTCTCTCTGTTTAAAGATGTCATTTTCCTTTCTAAGAAGAGGCAGGGGAGTGGGAGGGACTAAGAAGGAGAGGGAAAGGTACCTCATTCTGTGATTCCAGAATGAGGACGGCGGGGGCGGGGGACACTGCTGTGAGCTGGAGGCCTACCTGGTCTACATAGCAAGTTTCAGGCCAGTCCGAGCTTTAAAACTAAAACAAACCTGGTGTGGTGGTGTGTACCTTTAATGCCAGCATCTGAGAGGTCAAGACTGGAGGATCTCTGTGAGTTCAAAGCCAGCCCGGTCTATGGGTTCCAGGACAGCCAGAGCTACCTAGTGAGACCGTCTCTCAATACTGCCGGGTGGGCGGTGGTGGAGCAAGTCTTTAATCCCAGCACTCGGGAGGCAGAGGCAGGTGGATCTCTTTGAGTTCAAGGTCAGTCTGGTCTAAAGAGCAAGTACCAGGACAGGCTCCAAAGCTACAGAGAAACCACGCTTGAAACCCCCTCCCTCAAAACAAAACAAAACAACCCCAACAGTAGTAACAACAAAAGAGAGAGAAGAAGGAAGAAAACTGGAGGAGACAGGTGTGCTCCTTCCCCTCCCCCCATAGGTGTATAGTGAGGGAGTGGTGGATTAGAATACTGTCATTTGAAACCTCTAATGAATTAATAAGATGCAGATCATTGATAGTGCTAAGGTCACGGAGAGAACACACAGTGCTTGTCTCCAGGCAAAGGGTGGGCGCCACCACCTGGAAAGCACCCACTTCCAAACAGGAATCTTAGGGCAGGAAGCAGCAGAGAGGGATGAGATCAGAACTCTAAGATGTCTCAGTGAAAGGACCCCCAGAGTGAGGAGATTCACAGGACCCGGGGAAAACCATGGAGTTTGAGGCTAGCCTGGCATACACGAAACTCTCATTGTCTAAAGTAACATCTGTATTGATTCAGGCGGTGGTGGTGCATGCCTTTATCCCAGCACTCGGGAGGCAGAGGCAGGGGGATCTCTGTGAGTTCGAGGCCATTCTGGTCTACAAATAGAGTTCCAGGATAGCCAGGGCTTCACAGAGAAATTCTGTCTCAGGGGGGAAAGGTAAATAAAAATTATTGAAAAATTAATAATAATTAAGAAATTACAAGCTGGAGAGATGACTCAGCAGTTAAGAGCACCAGACATTTTTGCAGTGGACTTGGATTCAATTCTCAGCATCCATGTGTGGTTCGCAACTGTCTGTAACTCCAACTCCAGGGGATCTAATGGCCTCTTTTGGTCTCCAAGGGCACCAGGCATGCATTTGGTACATAGACATACCCGCAGGCAAAAATCCATAAGCAGAAAATAAAAATAAATAAATCTAAAAAAAGAGAAAAGAATAGAAGGAAAGAAAGAAAGAATAAAAAAGAAGGAAGAAAGAGAAAGAAAGGAAAAAGGAAGGAAGAAAGAGAGAGAGAGACGATGCTATTCAGAGATTCATTCCAGCAGGACACAGACGTGGGGAAAGGTTGTGTGGAGGACAAATGACACAATCAGAAAAAAAATAGACGCTTCTAGACACTCGGTGATTCACTCATTTTGTTCATCTTTTTTAACCTTCTTGGGAGGGGGGGATTGAAACAGCGTCTCCCAGGGAAGCCCTGACTGGCCTTGAACTTGCAGTGATTCTCCTGCCTCTACTTCACAAGTGCTGAAGTTACAGGCCTGGCTAAAGGCTGGCTCCGGCTTTGTTTTGATGTACCCCACTACACCTTGATGGGGGCACAAGTGAGGGTGCCTCTGCTTGCACCTAGAGAGCAACAGGTAAAAACAAAGAAATCAGGGACCTGGAGGAGGGTCTTCAGGGTTCTCTGCCCCATCTGGGCTCTGAACCTTCTCACTTCCCACAGGCTGTTGTCCATCTTTGGCAGGGGTTTCTTTCAGCCCCTTCCTTCGTCTATAAGAAGCCTCAGCCCCTCCCTTCCCTGCTCTCTCTGTTTTCCCCTGTTTCTCTCTCTCTCTCTCTCTCTCTCTCTCTCTCTCTCTCTCTCTCTCTCCCCCCCCCCTTTTTTTCATTTTTCTTTTGAGACAGGATCTCACTCTAAAACCCAAACGGGCCTGAAACTCACGACTCGTGATATAGCCCAGGCAGCCGGAGTTGATCCTTCAGTCACTGTCCCCTCACACTGGGCAGAAATCTCTTTCCCTGATTCCTGTCCCTCACCACGGTCTTAGCATGTTTGAGAGTTGATGGTCTTCAGTGCTAGTCTCAGAAGCCCAGATACCATCCCTGGCTCCTCACATTCACGACTTTGGGGCCCTGTCATCTCAGCTGTCCAACACAAGCTCAGAACAGTTTACAGTGAGTCACGTGCTCTGGACAAAATGATTCACTCTGGGTGTGGCTGGACAGCTGCAGAGACAGCAAGACTTTCCTTGTACCTATTACCACTTTTCTTGTTACCATGGTAGGAACCTGTACAAATAAACTCGCAAAAGCCAAGGAACAAGTTTTGAAATTTTCCCAGAGTGTGGGATGGAGTATAGTTCAAAAAGGATCAAGCTTGCCTGCTTGTGCAAGGCCCTGGGTTGGCTCTCCAGCATCCACACACATACACTGATCACTTATGAAACCTGGGGGCTGGAGAGATGGCTCCAAGGTTAAGAGTGCATGCTCTCCCAGGGAACCTGAGAAGTTCCCATTACCCCTGTTGCTCACAATCACCTGTAACCCCATCCTCAGGGGATATGGTACCCTCTTCTGGTCTCCTCAGGCACTGCACACAGGTGACACACTTACCCCCCTGATGGAGGAAAGTCATTGGTTAATTATAGTAAAGAAACTGCTTGGCCCTCATAGGTTAAAACATAGGTGGGAGGAGTAAACAGAACAGAATGCTGGGAGGAAGAGGAAGTGAGCTCAGACGCTATGCTTCCCCTCTCTGGGCCAGACACCATGAAGCAAGCTGCCAGGTCAGACATGCTGAATCTTTCCCGGTAAGAATGATGCTACACAGATTATTAGAGATGGGTTGATCAGTATATGAGAATTAGCAACAATTTCTCGGGTCTACTCTGCTTGCTAGAGGCAAGCAAGCTCTCTCATCTAAGAGAGGCTTCCTGACTCAGCTTTAGCTGCAAAACTTGCAGCTCTCTTAAGAGGTCCTGCCATGAAACACTTAAATGGTGTTGATAAAAGCTGACTACATGCTTGTTTGTTTTCAGCCGTAGCAGAAAAATGTTGTGCTGTTTTAAAATGCTGGCTTTCTGGGCCGTCCTGCCAGGGCAAACTCTGACTATTTGAGGCAGGAGGGCCGACTACAGAGAGAGGACTTGTTGTGTGTTGTCTGTGGATATAATGCTGCAACTTGTTTGCTGGCAAGGACCTTGAAACACTGTAGACTTGTGGCACTGAATGCGGCTCTGGCCGGTACCTCAGCCACAAGGTTGGAATGGCAGAAACCTAACAAATGGGCTGGATTCAGCCGCCAAAGCCATGGCTTTAATCCTACCCATATTGCTCTGTAATTTAAAGGCTCATGTGTTCAGAAAAAGAGAGAAACAGTAAAGAGAGATTCAAAAACAAAGAAAACCTCTAAATGATTTACAGTGTGTTGAAAATATATGCAGACTAAAAGTTAAAGTTCTTAAAGTAAAAAAAAAGGAAGAGAGTAGTTGGGTGTGGTAGTACACACCTTTAATCCCAACACTTGGGAGGCAGAAGGAGATTGACTTCTGTGACCTCAAGTTGTGGCAGAACACGCCTTTAATCCCAATGCCTGGGAGGCAGAGTCAGGTGGATCTCTGAGAGTTCAAGGACATCCTGGTCCACAGAGTTATTCTAGGTCAAAGATATACAGAGAACCTGTCTCAAAAAGCAAAAAGTTAGAAGTAAAAATAAATAAAATAGAGGTTAAAATAAAGCTGCACAAAGATGGAAAATACAGAGAATCTTGATACTGTATGTTATTATGCTCTCTTTGAATTGTTTGAATGCTGAGGAAGGAGCAACAGCTGCTAAAAGATATTTGTTTGCTGCTGAACTAATCCAACATAGATATTTTGAAAATACCTTGACTTCAGAATTTGGATCTAAGGATACGATACTTTGGAAAGGAGTTTCTTCTTTTGTTTTGACAAAGGATGAGACCCTGTGGATTTCTTCTATTCCAATATGGTATGATGGACCACACCCTCCTGAAAGGTTGCTTTGAACACCCTCAAAAAATTACTTCACTCAATTGACGACTGACATGAACCTAGCACACAGGTTATACCATAAAAGACCTAATTAAGGGCTGGAGAGATGGCTCAGCGGTTAAGAGCATTGCCTGCTCTTCCAAAGGTCCGGAGTTCAATTCCCAGCAACCACATGGTGGCTCACAACCATCTGTAATGAGGTCTGGTGCCCTCTTCTGGCCTGCAGGCAGAGTATTGTATACATAATAAATAAATATTTAAAAAAAAGACCTAATTAACAGCGCCCCTATACAGCAGGAAGCAGTTTGGAGAGAAAAACTGTGCCCATATTCCCAAATATTGTTTATAAATGTTCTTTTACATTTAAAAGGGGAGATGATATAGGTATGAATAATTTGCATTAGAATAGATTTTGCTTTATTGATAGAGATTTAAGGTCAATTTTGTTATATGTATATGTATTTCTGATCTTGATTAAGATATTGTGATTGTGTAGTTCATTTAAAAATGTAATGTATAGCCGGGCGATGGTGGCGCACGCCTTTAATCCCAGCACTCGGGAGGCAGAGGCACGCAGATCTCTGTGAGTTCGAGACCAGCCTGGTCTATAGAGCTAGTGCCAGGACAGGCTCCAAAGCCACAGAGAAACCCTGTCT